>NC_052163.1:2087510-2197510 GCF_902713615.1 Scyliorhinus canicula
ACACCCCTCACTGTAACACTGATACACCCCACACCACTGAACATGATTATCCACACCCCTCACTGTAACACTCTGATATATCCCACACCCCTCACTGTAACACTGATATACCCCACACCCTCACTGTACACTGATATACCCCACACTCATTGAACTCTGATACCACAACCTTCACTGTAACACTCTGATATACCCACACCCCTCACTGTAACACTGATATACCCACCCCTCACTGTAACACTCTGATATACCCCACACCCTCACTGTAACTCTGATATACCCCACACCCTTCACTGTAACACTGATATACCCCACACCCCTCACTGTAACACTGATATACCCCACACCCCTCACTGTAACACTCTGATATACCCCACACCCTCACGTAACTCTCTGATATACCCCACACCCCTCACTGTAATATACCCCACACCCTCACTGTAACTCTCTGATATACCCCACACCCCTCACTGTAACACTCTGATATACCCCACACCCCTCACTGTAACACTCTGATATACCCCACCCCTCACTGTAACTCTCTGATATACCCCCACCCCTCACTGTAACTCTCTGATAACCCCACACCCCTCACTGTAACACTGATATACCCCACACCCCTCACTGTAACACTGATATACCCCTCACTGTAACACTCTGATATACCCCACACCCCTCACTGTAACTGATATACCCCACACCCCTCACTGTAACGCTCTGATATACCCCACACCCTCACTGTAACACTCTGATATACCCCACCCCCTCACTGTAATATACCCCACACCCCTCACTGTAACGCTCTGATATACCCACACACCCCTCACTGTAACACTGATATACCCCCACACCCTCACTGTAACACTCTGATATCCCCCACACCCCTCACTGTAACACTGATATACCCCACACCCTCACTGTAATATACCCCACACCCTCACTGTAATATACCCACACCCTCACTGTAATATACCCCACACCCTCACTGTAATATACCCCACACCCTCACTGTAATATACCCCACACCCCTCACTGTAACACTGATATACCCACACCCCTCACTGTAACTCTGATATACCCACACCCTCACTGTAACGCTCTGATATACCCCACACCCCTCACTGTAACACTCTGATATACCCCCACACCCCTCACTGTAACACTGATATACCCCACACCCCTCACTGTAACACTCTGATATA
Organism: Scyliorhinus canicula; assembly: GCF_902713615.1. NCBI lineage: Eukaryota > Metazoa > Chordata > Chondrichthyes > Carcharhiniformes > Scyliorhinidae > Scyliorhinus > Scyliorhinus canicula. The sequence continues at coordinate 2,088,713 of NC_052163.1, forward strand.
CCCCACAACCCTCACTGTAACACTCTGATATACCCCACACCCCTCACTGTAACACTGATATACCCCCACCCCTCACTGTAACACTGATATACCCCTCACCCTCACTGTAACACTGATATACCCACACCCCTCACTGTAACAATGATATACCCACAACCCTCACTGTAACACTCTGATATACCCCACACCCCTCACTGTAACACTGATATACCCCACACCCCTCACTGTAACACTGATATACCCCACATCCCTCACTGTAACACTCTGATATACCCCACACCCCTCACTGTAACATTCTGATATACCCCACACCCCTCACTGTAACACTGATATACCCCACACCCTCACTGTAACACTCTGATATACCCCCACCCCTCACTGTAACACTGATATACCCCACACCCCTCACTGTAACACTGATATACCCCACACCCCTCACTGTAACACTCTGATATACCCCACACCCCTCACTGTAACACTGATATACCCCACACCCTCACTGTAACACTGATATACCCCACACCCTCAATGTAATATACCCCACACCCTCACTGTAACATACCCACACCCCTCACTGTAACACTGATAACCCCACACCCTCACTGTAACACTGATATACCCACACCCCTCACTGTAACACTCTGATATACCCCACACCCTCACTGTAACACTGATATACCCCACACCCCTCACTGTAACACTGATATACCCCACACCCTCACTGTAACACTGATATAGCCCACACCCCTCACTGTAACACTCTGATATACCCCACACCCCCACATGTAACACTCTGATATACCACACCCCTCACTGTGACACTCTGATATACCCCACACCTCTCAATGTAACACTCTGATATACCTGACACCCCTCACTGTGACACTCTGATATATCCACACCCCTCACTGTAACTCTCTGATATATCCCACACCCTCACTGTAACACTCTTATATACCATAAGACCATAAGACATAGGAGTGGAAGTAAGGCCATTCGGCCCATCGAGTCCCTCACTGTAACTCTGATATACCCCACACCTCTCACTGTAAAACTCTGATATACCCCACACCCCTCACTGTGACACTCTGATATACCCCACACCCTCACTGTAACACTCTGATATATCCCACACCCCTCACTGTAACACTCTGATATACCCCACACCTCACTGTAACTCTCTGATATATCCCACACCCCTCACTGTAACTCTGATATACCTCACACCCCTCACTGTAACACTGATATACCCCACACCCCCTTCACTGACACTGATATATCCCACACCCCCTTCACTGACACTGATATACCCACACCCTCACTGTAACACTCTGATATACCCCACACCCCTCACTGTAACACTCTAATATATCCCCACCTCACGTAAACTGATATACCCCACACCTCTCAAGTAACACTCTGATATACCCCACATGTAACACTCTGATATACCCCACCCCTCACTGTAACACTCTGATAATCCCACAACCCCTCACTGTAACGCTCTGATATATCCCACACCCCTCACTGTAACACTCTGATAACCCCACACCCCTCACTGCCTAATGATAACCACACCCCTCACTGTAACACTCTGATATACCCCACACCCCTCACTGTAACACTCTGATATACCCCTCACTATAACACTGATGATATACTCCACACCCCTCACGGAACACTCTGATATACCCCACACCCCTCACTGTAACACTGATATACCCCACACCCCTCACTGTAACACTCTGATATACCCCACACCGCACTGTAACACTGATATACCCCTCACTGTAACACTCATATACCCCACACCCCTCACTGTAACACTCTGATATACCCCACACCCCTTACTGTAACAGTGATGTACCCCCAACCCTCACTGTAACACTGATATACCCCACACCCCTCACTGTAAACACTGGTATACCCCACACCCCTCACTGTAACACTTGATATATCCCGCACCCCTCACTGTAACACTCTGATATACCCCTCACTGTAACACTCTGATATACCCCACACCCCTCCCTGTAACACTGATATACCCCACCCCTCATTGTAACACTCTGATATATCCCAACCCCTCACTGTAACACTCTGATATACCACACCCTCACTGTAACACTCTGATATACCCCTCACTGTAACACTCTGATATACCCACACCCCTCACTGTAACACTCTGATATACCCACACCCCTCACTGTAACACTCTGATATACCCACCCCTCACTGTAACACTCTGATATACTCCACACCCTCACTGTAACACTCTGATATACTCCACACCCCTCACTGTAACACTGATATACCCCACACCCCTCACTGTAACACTGATATACCCCACACCCCTCACTGTAACGCTCTGATATATCCCACACCCCTCACTGTAACACTCTGATGTACCCCACACCTTGTTTTTACACACAGGAAATGATTTAAAAACAAATTAGAATACTCTATTATTTTATCCCATTAAGGGACAATTTAGCGTGGCCAATCCACCTATCCTGCACATCTTTGGGTTGTGGGGGTGAAACCCACGCAGACATGGGGCAAATGTGCAAACTCCACACGGACAGTGACCCAGGGCCGGGATCGAACTTGGTTGGAAATGTTAATGATTCTGCTTTTGTAATTTGCTGGTGGTTTAAATACATTTATTTCTTTAGTTGTCCCCTTACCATTTCCCCTGGCCTTACACCATGGCCGTTTTGTTATTTAACTCTCCTACCTTCCCCCTAACTCACAGCTGCCCTGCTATTTTTTCTCCCATTGCCTGTTCCCTGACTTTGTTCTGACATTAAACCTGTCACATCTCAAACAGTTTTTTTTACTTTATGTTTAGGATAAAGAAGTTGGGAGGCTTCAGAATTTCCAAGAGTTGGAGTTTGTTTTACTGAAAGGAGACACAATCTCCTCACCAGCTGCTCTTACTGAACGACCTTGTTACAATCAGGGAGCTGCAACGATGACCTACTGAATCTCCCTTCCATCTCTCACTGTGACCAACCATCACTGCGATTAGCCCAACGACTGTTGCTATCTGTAAGAGAGGACAAGTGACTGTAGGCAGTGTAGCCCCTGCTCTGTGATGCCTACAAGATTAATTCCAGCAGTTACTGGAGGGGCACCAACACTACTTCAAGCTCCCCTCATAAATAAAAGCTAATTAGATACATAAAAACTCCCTCCATTCCTGTCAAACCCCTCTCCCCAGTCTGGACACTCTCATCCCATCTTGGCAGTTGCAGTGAGAATACTCCAGGAGCAGGGAGGGTGTCAGGCGGTAGGGGAGGTGTCAGGCAGTAGGGAGGGTGTCAGGCAGTAGGGAGGAGGGTGTCAGGCGGTAGCGGGTGTCAGGCGGTAGGGAGGGCGTCAGGTGGTAGGGAGGGCGTCAGGTGGTAGGGAGGGAGGGTGCCAGGCGGTAGGGGAGGGTGTCAGGCGGTAGAGGAGGGTGTCAGGCGGTAGGGAGGGTGTCAGGTGGTAGTAGGGAGGGTGTCAGGCGGTAGGGAGGGAGGGTGTCAGGCGGTAGGGAGGGTGTCAGGCGGTAGGGAGGGTGTCAGGCGGTAGGGAGGGTGTCAGGCGGTAGGGAGGGTGTCAGGCGGTAGGGAGGGTGTCAGGCGGTAGGGAGGGTGTCAGGCGGTAGGGAGGGTGTCAGGCGGTAGGGAGGGTGTCAGGCGGTAGGGAGGGTGTCAGGCGGTAGGGAGGGTGTCAGGCGGTAGGGAGGGTGTCAGGCGGTAGGGAGGGTGTCAGGCGGTAGGGAGGGTGTCAGGCGGTAGGGAGGGTGTCAGGCGGTAGGGAGGGTGTCAGGCGGTAGGGAGGGTGTCAGGCGGTAGGGAGGGTGTCAGGCGGTAGGGAGGGTGTCAGGCGGTAGGGAGGGTGTCAGGCGGTAGGGAGGGTGTCAGGCGGTAGGGAGGGTGTCAGGCGGTAGGGAGGGTGTCAGGCGGTAGGGAGGGTGTCAGGCGGTAGGGAGGGTGTCAGGCGGTAGGGAGGGTGTCAGGCGGTAGGGAGGGTGTCAGGCGGTAGGGAGGGTGTCGGGTAGGGAGGGTGTCAGGCGGTAGGGAGGGTGTCAGGCGGTAGGGAGGGTGTCAGGCGGTAGGGAGGGTGTCAGGCGGTAGGGAGGGTGTCAGGCGGTAGGGAGGGTGTCAGGCGGTAGGGAGGGTGCAGGCGGTAGGGAGGGTGTCAGGCGGTAGGGAGGGTGTCAGCGGGGTTAGGGAGGGTGTCAGGCGGTAGGGAGGGTGTCAGGCGGTAGGGAGGGTGTCAGGCGGTAGGGAGGGTGTCAGGCGGTAGGGAGGGTGTCAGGCGGTAGGGAGGGCGTCAGGCGGTAGGGAGGGCGTCAGGCGGTAGGGAGGGCGTCAGGCGGTAGGGAGGGCGTCAGACGGTAGGGAGGGCGTCCGACGGTAGGGAGGGTGTCAGGCGGTAGGGAGGGTGCCAGGCGCCAGGAGGTAGAAGGGATATCAGGGTGTCAGGCGGTAGGGAGGGTGTCAGGCGGTAGGGAGGGTGTCAGGCGGTAGGGAGGGTGTCAGGCGGTAGGGAGGAGGGAGGGTGTCAGGTGCCAGGCGGTAGGGAGGGTGTCAGGCGGTAGGGAGGGTGTCAGGGGTAGGGAGGGTGTCAGGCGGTAGGGAGGGTGTCAGGCGGTAGGGAGGGTGTCAGGCGGTAGGGAGGGTGTCAGCGGTAGGGAGGGTGTCAGGCGGTAGGGAGGGTGTCAGGCGGGGGTAGGGAGGGTGTCAGGCGGTAGGGAGGGTGTCAGGCGGTAGGGAGGGTGTCAGGCGGTAGGAGGGGGTCAGGCGGTAGGGAGGGTGTCAGGCGGAAGGGAGGGTGTCAGGCGGTAGGGAGGGTGTCGCGGTAGGGAGGGTGTCAGGCGGTAGGGAGGGTGTCAGGCGGTAGGGAGGGTGTCAGGCGGTAGGGAGGGTGTCAGGCGGTAGGGAGGGTGTCAGGCGGTAGGGAGGGTGTCAGGCGGTAGGGAGGGTGTCAGGCGGTAGGGGGTGTCAGGTGGTAGGGAAGGTCAGGTGCCAGGAGGTGGGGGTGTCATGGGGCAGGCGGGGGGGGGGGTGACAGGGGGCAGGCGGTGGTGGGGTGACAGGGGGCAGGCGGGGGGGGGGTGACGGGGCAGGTAGTAGCGAGGCGTCAGGTTGTAGGGGGTATCAGGCGGTAGGGAGGGTGTCAGGCAGTAGGGAGAGCGACAGGCGGTAGGGAGGGCGTCAGGCGGTAGGGAGGGCGTCAGGCGGTAGGAAGGGTGATTGCTGATGTATGATCTGCCATTTTGTAAACGGGGATTTTGGGTGTTTGGTGATTTACATCTTCCGCTGATCATTGGCGATCGCTGGCGGTAAATGTGTTGCCCTGCCTTAACATCTCCCTCTGGATGAAAACCATGATCACCCTGTCCCCTTACCCGCCGCTCCCACAGCCCCACCCTCATCCCAATCTATCCCCACCCCACCACTCCCACAGCCCCACCCTCATTCCCTATCTATCCCCGCCATCCACAGCCCCACCCTCATTCCCAATCTTTCCCCGCCACTCCCCACAGCCCCACCCTCATTCCCAATCTATCCCCACCCCGCCATCCACAGCCCCACCCTCATTCCCAATCTATCCCCACCCCGCCACTCCCCACAGCCCCACCCTCATTCCCAATCTATCCCCCCCCGCCACTCCCCACAGCCCCACCCTCATTCCCAATCTATCCCCGCCACTCCCCACAGCCCCACCCTCATTCCCAATCTATCCCCGCCGCTCCCCACAGCCCCACCTCATTCCCAATCTATCCCCACCCCGCCACCCCACAGCCCCACCCTCATTCCCTATCTATCCCCCGCTACTCCCCCCAGCCCCACCCTCATTCCCAATCTACCCCCACCCCACCACTCCCCACAGCCCCACCCTCATTCCCAAACTACTCCCCCCACCCCGCCACTCCCCACAGCCCCACCCTCATTCCAAACTACTCCCCCCACCCCGCCACTCTCCACAGCACCACCCTCATTCCCAATCTTTACCCTGCCACTCCCCACAGCCCCACCCTCATTCCCAATCTATCCCCACCCCGCCACTCCCCACAGCCCCACCCTCATTCCCAATCTATCCCCACCGCCACTCCCCACAGCCCCACCCTCATTCCCAATCTATCCCCACCCCGCCACTCCCCACAGCCCCACCCTCATTCCCAATCTATCCCCCGCCACTCTCCACAGCCCCACCCTCATTCCCAATCTATCCCCACCCGCCATTCCCCACCGCCCCCCCCTCATTCCCAATCTATCCCCGCCACTCCCCACAGCCCCACCCTCATTCCCAATCTATCCCCCGCCACTCCCCACAGCCCCACCCTCATTCCCAATCTATCCCCCGCTACTCCCCACAGCCCCACCTCATTCCCAATCTATCCCCACTGCCACTCTCCACAGCCCCACCCTCATTCCCAATCTAACCACCCCCATCCTGCCAATCTCCACAGCCCCACCCTCATTCCCAATCTATCCCCCGCTACTCCCCACAGCCCCACCCTCATTCCCAATCTATCCCCACTGCCACTCTCCACAGCCCCACCCTCATTCCCAATCCCCACCCCACCATTCCCCACAGCCCCACCCTCATTCCCAATCTAACCACCCCCATCCGCCGCTCCCCACAGCCCTACCCTCATTCCCAATCTAACCACCACCCATCCCGCCACTTCCATAGCCTCTATCCTGGTGATTTCCCCAAGTCAGAAAGTTATTTTTATAAGAAGCTCAAAAATAAAACTGACTACTTTATTTTTCTATTGTCACCATTGCTGCCAGCCGGTGTCCGAGGAGCTGATTTGTCATCTCGTTCTCTTCCACTTGTTTAACCATCAGGAGTGTGTTTATTGATGGCGATCTGATTTAGGGTGAGTCCTGGGTGACGTTTCAGAGAAACACTCCCAATTCGTCACTCTGAAATCACTTACCAAACCTATGCATTTAGAGATTTGCTAATTTTATATATATATATAAGATATCTGCCTTTTCCTTTATTTCCATATTCAATAACACTTTTTCAAAATGTTACAATCAGGAATTGAAAGCAATAACTGTAATTATCATAAAACAACGTTTGTGTGTAATGAAGTGATCAAAGTTTGTGTGGATATGTATGGGGTGCATGTGTGTAGCTGATGTCTGCATATGGGTATATGTTTGCATGTGTCTGTGTGCAATTGCTGCTTAATCTGTGTTTATTTCCAGACAATGGGAACTGTCAGCTGAAATCTTTTCCCAGCTTCCTGTAGCTCTTAAATACTGGAGAGTCCAGGAGAGGGAGCTGCTCTACAGGAGAAGCAAGACAGACACAGAAACAAGGCAGCAGTTCACAACTGCCCGATGCTGTGTGTGTTTCTCAGTGTCAGCTCCTGTACGGTCTGTGTGTGTGTGTGTGTGTCTGTCTCTCTCAGCTCATGTACGGTCTGTGTGTGTGTGTGTCTCTCAGCCCATGTACGTCTGTGTGTGTGTGTGTGTCTCAGTGTCAGCTCCTGTACAATCTGTGTGTCTCAGTGTCAGCTCATGTACGATCTGGTGTGTGTGTCTCTCAGCCCATGTACGGTCTGTGTGTGTGTGTCTCAGTATCAGCTCCTGTACAATCTGTGTGTGTCTCAGAGTCAACTCCCGTACGGTCTGTGTGGTGTGTCTCAGTGTCAGCTCCTCTACGATCTGTGTGTGTGTGTCTCAGTGTCAGCTCCTGTACGATCTGTGTGTGTGTGTCTCTCAGCCCATGTACGGTCTGTGTGTGTGTCTCAGTATCAGCTCCTGTACAATCTGTGTGTGTCTCAGAGTCAACTCCCGTACGGTCTGTGTGTGTGTGTTTCTCAGTGTCAGCTCCTATACGGTGTGTGTGTGTGTCTGTGTGCCTCAGTTTCAATATGCAATAGGTTAAAGAGCACAAGTGACTTCTGTCTGATACATTCACATGTTTCTCTGCTCAGATATGTATTTGAAGCAAAGCGCTGAACACTTTAAACTTGCTCCAAGCGGACACTGAGCTCTGATATGTCAGAGTGCTGGAATATATCTCCACTCATCTCCTGAATGTGCTGTCAGGGTTTAATCGTGAGCAGAGGTGATACCATGTGGACCTTAATCTTGGATTGGTGGGATTGAGGCTGATCCTGGTTCAGGACAGCTCTGTTCCTTGGCAGAGTGGCACAGTCTGGACTAGCTCAGTCATGACCCGAAGTTTCAATCTCATTATATCCAGAATGATTAATTCCACACTAATCTGGTACTTTGTGGAGCTGTCGCCATTGCACAGATCCTCAACAAACAGCATCAACTCAGTTATCAGAGAGGCAGCAAAACCGGAGCTGGTGAGGATATCACCCTCGGACAGTCACTGAAATAAAATTACATCCAACCCGAGCTTAATCTATCTAACCCCGTGCTGTACCTGTCCTGGGAGTGTTTGATGGGGACAGTGTAGAGGGAGCTTTACTCTGTATCTAACCCCGTGCTATACCTGTCCTGGGAGTGTTTGATGGGGACAATGTGTAGGGAGCTTTACTATGTATATAACCCTGTGTGTACCTGTCCTGGAGTGATTAATGGGGTCAGTGTAGAAGGAGCTTTACTCTGTGTCTAACCCCGCGCTGTACCTGTCCTGGGAGTGTTTAATGGGGTCAGTGTAGAAGGAGCTTTACTCTGTATCTAACCCTGTGCTGTACCTGTATGGGACAGTGTAGAGGAGCTTTACTCTGTATCTAACCCCGTGCTGTACCTGTCCTGGGAGTGTTTGATGGGGACAGTGTAGAGGGAGCTTTACTCTGTATCTAACCCCGTGCTGTACCTGTCCTGGGAGTGTTTGATGGGGACAGTGTAGAGGGAGCTTTACTCTGTATCTAACCCCGTGCTGTATCTGTCCTGGGAGTGTTAATGGGGACAGTGTAGAGGGAGCTTTACTCTGTATCTAACCCCGTGCTGTACCTGTCCTGGGAGTGTTTGATGGCGACAGTGTAAAGGGAGCTTTACTCTGTATCTAACCCTGTGCTGTACCTGTCCTGGGAGTGTTTGATGGGGACAGTGTAGAGGGAGCTTTTCTCTGTATCTAACCCCGTGTTTTACAAGTCCTTGGGGTGTTTAATGGGGACAGTGTAGTGGGAACTTTACTCTGTACCTAAACCCGTGCTGTACCTGTCCTGGGAGTGTTTGATGGGGACAGTGTAGAGGGAGCTTTACTCTGTATCTAACCCCGTGCTGTACCTGTCCTGGGAGTGTTTAATGGGGACAGTGTAGAGGGAGCTTTACTCTGTATCTACCCCGTGCTGTACCTGTCCTGGGATTGTTTAATGGGGACAGTGTAGCGGGAGCTTTACTCTGTATCTAACCCTGTGCTGTACCTGTACTGGGGGTGTTTGATGGGGCCAGTGTAGAGGGAGCTTTACTCTGTATCTAACCATGTGCTGTACCTGTCCCGGGAGTGTTTGATGGGGACAGTGCAGAGGGAGCTTTACTCTGTATCTAACCCTGTGCTGTACCTGTCCTGGGAGTGTTTGATTGGGCCAGTGTAGAGGGAGCTTTACTCTGTATCTAACTCCGTGCTGTACCTGTTCTGGGAGTGTTTGATGGGGACAGTGTAGAGGAAGCTTTACTCTGTATCTAACCCATGCTGTACCTGTCCTGGGAGTGTTTGATGGGGACAGTGTAGAGCGAGCTTTACTCTGTATCTAACCCGTGCTGTACCTGTCCTGGGAGTGTTTGATGGGGACAGTGTTGAGGGAGCTTTACTCTGTATCTAACCCCGTGCTGTACCTGTCCTGAGAGTGTTTGATGGGGACAGTGTAGCGGGAGCTTTACTCTGTATCTAATCCCGTGCTGTACCTGTCCTGGGAGTGTTTGATGGGGACAGTGTAGAGGGAGCTTTACTCTGTATCTAACCCCGTGCTGCACCTGACCTGGGATTGTTTAATGGGGACAGTGTAGCGGGAGCTTTACTCTGTATCTAACCCCGTGCTGTACCTGTCCTGGGAGTGTTTGATGGGGACAGTGTAGCGGGAGCTTTACTCTGTATCTAACCCTGTGCTGTACCTGTCCTGGGGTGTTTGATGGGGACAGTGTAGAGGAAGCTTTACTCTGTATCTAACCCCGTGCTTTACCTGTCCTGGGAGATTTTGAGAGTATCATAGCCAGAGTACTGACCCCAGTGCTTCCGACTTGATTTTCTTCCCAAACTTGCTGATCGTCAGCCTTTAGCAGGTTTTGATGATTGATGTTTGTTGGTATTATTGGTGTGATTTATTTGAGAAAGCTCAGTACATTCCTGCCCCGGACTCTGCCCAGAATAAGCTGTACGTGACAAGACGACCACTGGATTGTAGGTGCAACCACGGGACCCGGATACTTAATCTCCCATGCAACAATCTGGCTATTGTAAGGTTCCATGGTGTGATCAGCACCCTCGTCTGCAGGGCTTGGCGGTGAGAGTGGATTATTAACCTGTTAGTCACCGTCTTTCGCTTCCTAATGTGGACATGTCTTTTCGACCATTAAAATGGGGGGTGACGTGTTTTTACTCTGTTCTGTGTCCTCTCCTCTTCCTTACTGCGGGTTTCATCAATTAGTTTAGGCCCTTGACATCTTTCCAGAGACTTGTGTACAGAATTGAGGCAGATCCCCTGACTGTAGTAATAAGAGGGAGTGCTGAACTGTTAGAGGGTCAGTACTGAGGGAGTGCTGCACTATCAGAGGGTCAGCACTGAGGGAGTGCTGCACTGTCAGAGGGTCAGTACTGAGGGAGTGCTGCACTGTCAGAGGGTCAGCACTGAGGGAGTGCTGCACTGTCAGAGGTCGGTACTGAGGGAGTGCTGCACTGCCAGAGGGTCAGTACTGAGGGAGTGCCGCACTGTCAGAGGTCGGTACTGAGGGAGTGCCGCACTGTCAGAGGGTCAGTACTGAGGGAGTGCTGCACTGTCAGAGGGTCAGTACTGAGGGAGTGCTGCACTGTCAGAGGGTCAGTACTGAGGGAGTGCTGCACTGTCAGAGGGTCAGTACTGAGGGAGCCGCACTGTCAGAGAGTCAGTACTGAGGGAGCGCCGCACTGTCAGAGGTCAGTACTGAGGGAAGTGCCCGCACTGTCAGAGGGTCAGTACTGAGGGAGTGCCGCACTGTCAGAGGGTCAGTACTGAGGGAGTGCCGCACTGTCAGAGGGTCAGTACTGAGGGAGTGCTGCACTGTCAGAGGGTCAGTACTGAGTGAGTGCTGCACTGTCAGAGGGTCAGTACTGAGTGAGTGCCGCACTGTCACAGTGTCAGTACTTAGGGAGTGCCGCACTGTCAGAGGGTCAGTACTGAGGGAGTGCTGCACGTCAGAGGGTCAGGACTGAGTGAGTGCCACACTGTCAGAGGGTCAGTACTGAGGGAGTGCCGCACTGTCAGAGGGTCGGTACTGAGGGAGTGCTGCACTGTCAGAGGGTCAGTACTGAGGGAGTGCCGCACTGTCAGAGGGTCGGTACTGAGGGAGTGCTGCACTGTCAGAGGGTCAGTACTGAGGGAGTGCCGCACTGTCAGAGGGTCAGTACTGAGGGAGTGCCGCACTGTCAGAGGGTCAGTACTGAGGGAGTGCCGCACTGTCAGAGCGTCAGTACTGAGGGAGTGCTGCACTGTCAGAGGGTCAGTACTGAGGGAAGTCTGCACTGTCAGAGGGTCAGTACTGAGGGAGTGCTGCACTGTCAGAGAGTCAGTACTGAGGGAGTGCTGCACTGTCAGAGGGTCAGTACTGAGGGAGTGCCGCACTGTCAGAGGGTCAGTACTGAGGGAGTGCCGCACTGTCAGAGGGTCAGTACTGAGGGAGTGCCGCACTGTCAGAGGGTCAGTACTGAGGGAGTGCCGCACTGTCAGAGGGTCAGTACTGAGGGAGTGCCGCACTGTCAGAGGGTCAGTACTGAGGGAGTGCCGCACTGTCAGAGGGTCAGTACTGAGGGAGTGCCGCACTGTCAGAGGGTCAGTACTGAGGGAGTGCCGCACTGTCAGAGGGTCAGTACTGAGGGAGTGCTGCACTGTCAGAGGGTCAGTACTGAGGGAGTGCCGCACTGTCAGAGGGTCAGTACTGAGGGAGTGCTGCACTGTCAGAGGGTCAGTACTGAGGGAGTGCCGCACTGTCAGAGGGTCAGTACTGAGGGAGTGCCGCACTGTCAGAGGTACCATGATTTGGATGAGATTTGAACAGATGCTGTGACTGCACTCTTGATTCTCTCAGCACTATTTCAAAGAAGAGCAGGTGAGTTGTCTTGTGTGCCCTGGCTAATATCTGGTGTCATGTTGCCTGTTTTGTTGAGTGTGCTTTACACTTAATTTGCTCTGTTTTATTACCTTGCTCTAGAGTCACCAGGTATTCTTTATGATACCACCACATCATCACAGTGCTGTTTGTGGGAACTTGCTGTTGTCAAATTTCCACCTGAGCTTCCACATTGCCACAGTAGTGACACTTCAAAACGTTCGATTGTCCGGCACCTTGAGACATCCTGAGCTTATGAAAGGTGCCATAGTAATGCAACTCTTAAAATTAATGACTCAAAATTGACTACAATATTACATCACTGGCTTGTCCATGATTTGGAGAGTCAGCATTCTGTTTGTGCTTTTGTTCTTTAGACCCTTTCGATTCTAAAATTAGTGTTCTTTTCCATAACTCATCCTTTAAAGATTTATGTATTACAATCTCAAACACTCTGCTGCTCTATCTGTTGTACATATTAACCTTCCCTCCTCAATTGGTCCTTCCAAATCTATTAACTCTTATTTGATATTTATTGTTACATGTCATGAAGTACAGGGAAAAGTATTTTTCTGCGGCGGAGGAAGCGTACACTATGTACATAGTAGACAAAGAATAATCAACAGTGAACATTGATAAATGGTACATGGAAAGTGATTGGTTACAGTGTGGAACAAGGGGCCAAACAAAGCAAATACGTGAGCAAGAGCAACATTTGCCTTCCTATTTGTATCTTAACTGCATCTTAACTTTGTGATTCATGTACAAGTGCATCCAAATTCCCGAGATAAAGGGTGAAAGTCAGGGGCCGGATTCACCGAGCCAGCGATGGGTCGGAGAATCGTCCGGGTTGCGGGAAATTCCTGTCACGCCGGGCTGCCAATTCTCCGGTCGCCGCGGCGCCGGTCGGGGGTCGTGGAAATAGGCCCCCCGTAGCGATTCTCCACAGGCGACGGGCCGAACTCCCTACGAGTTCTGCCGAGTCACGCCGGCGTGGTTCAAACCTGGTACCACCCGGAGGGAGCTCGGACCCGCGGCCGCTGTGGATGTCCTGGTGGGGGGCGGTGGGATTTGACTCCAGGGGGCGGCCTCCACAGGGTCCAGGCCCGCAATCGGGGACTTCCGATCGGCGAGTAGCCGCGATCTGTAGGGGGGCCTACATCCATCCGCGCAGGCCCGCTGTTAGGGCTCAGATAAGTTGCTGTGCACCGGCATGGAGATGGCAACCATGCGCTGTCGCACACATGCAGAAAACAGCGCCGGCCCTACAGGGCCTCCGGAGCAGCGCGCAGCATTCCGGCGTCGTGTTAGCGCCTAACAACCGGGGATTTGTTGGGCACGAGGCTCGTTGGCGCCAGCGTACACCACTCCGGTCTTTACGCCGGCGTCAACACTTAGCCGGGATTTCACAGAATCCCAGCCAGACTGTGTGGAACTGTATCCCAGTGAGAGTCAGTGTGTGTGGGACCCGTACCCCAGTGAGAGTCAGTGTGAGTGGGACCCGTACCCCAGTGAGAGTCAGTGTGTGTGGGACCCGTACCCCAGTGAGAGTCAGTGTGTGTGGGACCCGTACCCCAGTGAGAGTCAGTGTGTGTGGGACCCGTACCCCAGTGAGAGTCAGTGTGTGTGGCACTGTATCCCAGTGAGAGTCAGTGTGTGTGGGACCCGTACCCCAGTGAGAGTCAGTGTGTGTGGGACTGTACCCCAGTGAGAGTCAGTGTGTGTGGGACCCGTACCCCAGTGAGAGTCAGTGTGTGTGGGACTGTACCCCAGTGAGAGTCAGTGTGCGGGACCCGTACCCCAGTGAGAGTCAGTGTGTGTGGGACTGTACCCCAGTGAGAGTCAGTGTGTGTGGAACCCGTACCCCAGTGAGAGTCAGTGTGTGTGGGACCCCAGTGAGAGTCAGTGTGTGTGGGACCCGTACCCCAGTGAGGTCAGTGTGTGTGGGACCCGTACCCCAGTGAGGGTCAGTGTGTGTGGGACCCGTACCCCAGTGAGTAGTCAGTGTGTGTGGGACCCGTACCCAGTGAGAGTCAGTGTGTGTGGCACTGTATCCCAGTGAGAGTCAGTGTGTGTGGGACCCGTACCCCAGTGAGAGTCAGTGTGTGGGGACTGTACCCCAGTGAGAGTCAGTGTGTGTGGGACCCGTACCCCAGTGAGAGTCAGTGTGTGTGGGACCCGTACCCAGTGAGAGTCAGTGTGTGTGGACCCGTACCCCAGTGAGAGTCAGTGTGTGTGGGACCCGTACCCCAGTGAGAGTCAGTGTGTGTGGGCCCCGTACCCCAGTGAGAGTCAGTGTGTGTGGAACTGTATCCCAGTGAGAGTCAGTGTGTGTGGGACCCGTACCCCAGTGAGAGTCAGTGTGTGTGGGACCCGTACCCCAGTGAGAGTCAGTGTGTGTGGGACCCGTACCCTAGTGAGAGTCAGTGTGTGTGGGACCCATACCCCAGTGAGAGTCAGTGTGTGTGGAACTGTACCCCAGTGAGAGTCAGTGTGTGTGGGACCCGTATCCCAGTGAGAGTCTGTGTGTGTGGTACCCCTACCCCAGTGAGAGTCCGTGTGTGTGGGACTGTACCCCAGTGAGAGTCAGTGTGTGTGGAACTGTACCCAGTGAGAGTCAGTGTGCGTGGAACTGTACCCCAGTGAGAGTCGGTGTGTGTGGGATCCGTACCCCAGTGAGAGTCAGTGTGTGTGGGACCCGTACCCTAGTGAGAGTCAGTGTGTGTGGGACCCGTACCCCAGTGAGAGTCAGTGTGTGTGGGACCCGTACCCCAGTGAGAGTCAGTGTGTGTGGGACCCGAACCCCAGTGAGAGTCAGTGTGTGTGGGACCGTACCCCAGTGAGAGTCAGTGTGTGTGGGACACGTACCCCAGTGAAAGTCTGTGTGTGTGGGACCCGTACCCCAGTGAGAGTCAGTGTGTATGGAACTGTATCCCAGTGAGAGTCCGTGTGTGTGGGACTCGTACCCCAGTGAGAGTCCGTGTGTGTGGGACCCGTACCCCAGTGAGAGTCAGTGTGTGTTGGACTGTACCCCAGTGAGAGTGTGTGTGTGGGACTGTACCCCAGTGAGTGTCAGTGTGTGTGGGACCCCTACCCCAGTGAGAGTCAGTGTGTGTGGGACCCGTACCCCAGTGAGAGTCAGTGTGTGTGGTACCCCTACCCCAGTGAGAGTCAGTGTGTGTGGGACCCGTACCCCAGTGAGAGTCAGTGTGTCTGGGCCTGTACCCCAGTGAGAGTCAGTGTGTGTGGGACCCGTACCCCAGTGAGAGTCTGTGTGTGTGGGACCCGTACCCCAGTGAGAGTCAGTGTGTATGGAACTGTATCCAGTGAGAGTCAGTGTGTGTGGGACCCGTACCCCAGTGAGAGTCCGTGTGTGTGGGACCCGTACCCCAGTGAGAGTCAGTGTGTGTGGAACTGTATCCCAGTGAGAGTCCGTGTGTGTGGGACCCGTACCCCAGTGAGAGTCCGTGTGTGTGGGACCCGTACCCCAGTGAGAGTCAGTGTTTGTGGGACTGTACCTCAGTGAGAGTCAGTGTGTGTGGGACCCCAGTGAGAGTCAGTGTGTGTGGGACCCGTACCCCAGTGAGAGTCAGTGGTGTGGAGCCCGTACCCCAGTGAGGAGTCCGTGTGTGTGGGACCCGTACCTCAGTGAGAGTCAGTGTGTGTGGGACCCGTACCCCAGTGAGAGTCAGTGTGTGTGGGACTGTACCCCAGTGAGAGTCAGTGTGTGTGGTACCCCTACCCCAGTGAGAGTCCGTGTGTGTGGGACCCGTACCCCAGTGACAATCAATGTCTGTGAGACCCGTACCCCAGTGAGAGTCAGTGTGTGTGGGACCCGTACACCAGTGAGAGTCAGTGTGTGTGGGGACCCGTACTCCAGTGAGAGTCAGTGTGTGTGGGACCCGTACCCCAGTGAGAGTCAGTGTGTGTGGGACTGTACCCCAGTGAGAGTCTGTGTGTGTGGGACCCGTACCCCAGTGAGAGTCAGTGTGTGTGGAACTGTATCCCAGTGAGAGTCCGTTGTGTGTGGAGCCCATACCCCTTTGAGAGTCAGTGTGTGTGGGACCCGTACCCCAGTGAGAGTCAGTGTGTGTGGGACCCGTACCCCAGTGAGAGTCCGTGTGTGTGGGAACCGTACCTCAGTGAGAGTCAGTGTGTGTGGAACTGTATCCCAGTGAGAGTCAGTGTGTGTGGAGCCCGTACCCCAGTGAGAGTCAGTGTGTGTGGAACTGTATCCCAGTGAGAGTCAGTGTTTGTGGGTCCCGTACCCCAGTGAGAGTCAGTGTTTGTGGGACCCGTACCCCAGTGAGAGTCAGTGTGTGTGGAACTGTACCCCAGTGAGAGTCAGTGTGTGTGGAACTCATACCCCAGTGAGAGTCAGTGTGTGTGGGACACGTACCCCAGTGAGAGTCAGTGTGTGTGGGACCCGTACCCCAGTGAGAGTCAGTGTGTGTGGGACCCGTACCCCAGTGAGAGTCAGTGTGTGTGGGACCCATACCCCAGTGAGAGTCAGTGTGTGTGGAACCCGTACCCCAGTGAGAGTCAGTGTGTGTGGGACCCGTACCCCAGTGAGAGTCAGTGTGTGTGGGACCCATACCCCAGTGAGAGTCAGTGTGTGTGGAACCCGTACCCCAGTGAGAGTCAGTGTGTGTGGGACACGTACCCCAGTGAGAGTCAGTGTGTGTGGGACCCGTACCCCAGTGAGAGTCAGTGTGTGTGGAACCCGTACCCCAGTGAGAGTCAGCTGTGTGGGACACGTACCCAGTGAGAGTCCGTGTGTGTGGGACCCGTACCCAGTGAGAGTCAGTGTGTGTGGGACCCATACCCCAGTGAGAGTCAGTGGACGAGCCTTTGCCCAGGCTCTGGTGGACATTTTCCCTTTGATAAAGGAGGAGAGAAGGTATCGTGTGCCCCAACCTGCTCACAGGACCTGTCCACCATGTTTTTAAAAAAATGTAGAGTGCCCAATCATTTTTTCCAATAAAGGGGCAATTTTGTGTAGCCAATGCACCTACTCTGCACATCTTGGGTTGTGGGGGTGGAACCCACGCAGAGAGGGGCAGAATGTGCAAACTCCACACGGACAGTGACCCAGAGCCGGGATCGAACCTGGGACCTCGGCGCCGTGAGGCTGCAGTGCTAACCACGGCGCCGCCGTGCTGCGCCTGTCCCCCATGTTGACAATTTGAAGCACGATTCTCCCGGTAGATTGTGGCTGGCTGTCAGCCTCTGACCATTCCTGACCCCAGATGTGGAATCCCTGTTGGCTGTGGTTTGTTGCCAGGTTTAATGTTGATCTGGGGAGTCTGTGGACAGGATTATCTCTGAGCTGGGGTGGGCAGACACAGTAATGCGATTATACACAATAATTACTTCATTGTACTGCAAAGTAAGATGAGTATCAATCATGTATTGTGAAAAAAGATTAAGTTTTCTGTTCAGGAGCTGGGGCAGTTTCATTATTGCAGAATTGTCGCTCCATGTTAACCCTTGCACTGACTCGCTGCCACACACACTCCCATGTGCTGCTTTTTAGGGGGGCTGTGGATGTTTCTGGGATTTCTTTGAACAAATTGTGTTTATTAAATGTCGGAGTGTTTATTGGCTCATCTGGAATTCAGGTGACAAGAGCTGGGTCTGGAAATGGTCTAATTTGACTGGAAATTGACTTGGCAGAGCATGTGTGGGATTCTCAGGTCACGAACCCCGGAATCGCGTTCAGCAATTGGCCGGAGAATCCTCGTTTGCACCGAAATCGAGGGCAGTGCTCCGCCCCCTCGGCGTACGTGGAGAGTGCGCCGCAACGCCGTCTGGACGACCTCAGGATGTCACCTGAGGCCAATCCCCCGATGTTCAGCCCCCGATGGGCCAGCTTTCCGACAGCGTGGGGCATGTGTGCTCACACCGTTCAGGGACCTTCCGTAGCGGCTGCAGACTGAGTGCAGCACTACCTCAATCGGGGGTGGGCGGGAGCCGTTCTGCGGGCAGGGGGGGGCTGGGGGCACTGGAGGGTGGTGGTACGGGGGCGGCGAGATGGTTTACAGGGGGGCAGTTTTTAGCAGGCCAGGCCCATGCACGGCTGGCGCTGTGTGCATGCACAGCCACGGACCTGCTAATTCTCCGACTGTATGTGCAGGTAAAGCTGGGGGCTTTACGCTGTGCAGCTGCTAGTCCCTCCCACCAGACAGAGGATCGGTGCGGAGACGCCGCTATTTTATCTGACATAAAATCCCGTTGTTCCCATGCCGGAGTCAGCACTTTGCAAATCGGAGAATCCGGCCCCATGTGTGTTCAATACTCCCAAAACTGTTGCTTGATGTTGATTGAGAGGATGGTTTCTAATCTCGTAGGAAAGAGTCTCTGAGAGGGGCTGACCAGCCACCTAAATCCCTTTGCATTATTCCTGGTTCCTCTGTTGTCCTGGTTGGGGTAGTGTGTGTTAAAGCGCTGAAGCAGATCCCGTCATTCTGAGATACATCCCAGAAAGGGGTTGGAATGTCAGGCTGGTGATTGAGGATGTGGTTCAGTGCTGAGAAAGTAGAAGCAGTGGAGGAACAGAGAGATTGAGGGAGTGGTACAAAAATAATTTAGTGGCTAACGGAACGATGGCCTTTATCTCGATGGAACTGCATTCCCGGAGCCCCGGGACCGAGGTTGAAATCTCGGTTTAGCCGCCATCTGGGATTAACAGTTTAATTTCTGGATCCCGCACCTCATCAAGGAGAGATTGGTCTGGGAGTGGATATCGTCTGGAATCACCTGAATTATACCGTGGCTAAAAGGGTTAAATTAGTATGACAGGCTGCAGAAACTACACTTATATTCCCCCAAATAGAGAACAATAAGGAGTGATCGAATCAGAGTATTTCAGATGATTGAAGGATTTGAC
Source organism: Scyliorhinus canicula (assembly GCF_902713615.1). Lineage (NCBI taxonomy): Eukaryota > Metazoa > Chordata > Chondrichthyes > Carcharhiniformes > Scyliorhinidae > Scyliorhinus > Scyliorhinus canicula. Next base: position 2,107,835 of record NC_052163.1, read on the forward strand.
AGGGTCAAAGAGGAGACTTTCGTTGATGGAGAGTCCAAGCAGGAATGGTATTCCATACTCACCCATCCCAGCCCCCTCATCACTGCTGAACTCTATCCCAGTGCTTCTAATCCAAAGGTTTTAAATCTTCTTGTTGTATTGTCTTCCCTCCCCACAACCATCTACATCACGACCCAGCCCCAATCCCACATAGGAACACGGAGGCCATTCACGCCCCCCAAGCCTGTTTCCCCCATTCAGTCAGTCAGGTCACAGCTGTGGACCCCCACTCCATTGACCTGCCTTTTTCCCATAACCTTTGGCTCATTTACCCACCAGAAACCAAATGGCCCCAAAATTAATGTCTTCAACCAGGTAGTTTGACCAATTTGTAATAACCAGCCCGATTTCTGGCTGGAAACTCCCGCTGCTGGATTTGGACCCGCTGGACATCATTGTGACACCTCCCCTGGTTAAACAGTCAAAGCTCGAGGTCTGGGGTCAGGCAACAACCAAGAGCTGAGGAGAAGTAGAAACATCAGAGTGACAAATAGGATGGATAGAAAGGGGGAGAGTTTGCTGGGGAGGTTGCTATATTACTGTCCGGGATCAGAGGCAGCACTCTGTGATTCATGTCCAACAGGCATCGCCACAAAGGGGGAAAATGAATGAAGGGGAGAGATCCCGGGGGTGGTGATGGAGTGTGTGGGGGGTGGAGAGATCCCGGGGGTGGTGATGGAGTGTGGGGGGGGGGGGGGAGAGATCCCGGGGGTGGTGATGGTGTGGGGGGGGGGGGGGGGGGGGGAGAAGAGATCCCGGAGGTGGTGTGGGGGGGGGTGGGTGGGGGCCCAGGCTTCATGATGTCCCAATTAATCGTTTTGAAGTGTAGTCGCTGTTGTCGGAAGTGAGGCAGCTGAATTGTGCACAGATATATCCCACAAATATGATGAATAAACAAATCATCTATTTCAGGACAAGTTGAGAGATGTGGAGCGCAAAAGCAATAAAAGTTTTGCTAAACTCTTTCTGAAACTCTGGCTGGAGTACTGTAGACAATTCAGGGCACCATATTTCAGGGAGGATGAAGAGGCCGCCAAGTGGATTTATTGGAATGGGCCCAGGGACTTCAGTGACTAGAGAGTGGAGAAGTCAGGATTGTTATTGTTCAAACAGGAGTGGGGGGGGGGGGGGGGGGGGGGGGGTGAATAAAGTGTTCAAAGTCATGAAGTCTTTTCATAAGTAAAGAAAGTGAAACTGTTTCTAGTGTCACGTGAGCTGTTAACCAGAGAGAGACAAACTGACAGTGTCAGACAACACAACCAGAGGGGGAGAATTCACTCCACAGAGTTGTGGCACTTTGGAGGCAGATGCAGTGATAACTTTTAAAAGAGAATTGTGTAAAGACTTGAAGGGGACATTTGTAAGCTCACAGGGAAAGAGCAATGGAGTGTGACTAATTGGATCGATCTTTCACAGAAGCAGCACACGCGCAATGGGCCGAATGGTCTCCAGTACAATTTTGTGAAAAGGCCTCAGCTTTAAAACACACAGAATGAGTCCGTTTAATAATGGTATGTAGCTGTAACTATGGTCACAGAGTGAGGTCGCGCTCTGCAGGATATGCACAGTGTGAGACGCAAAACTGAATTCAATAATCACACAACACTGACACCGTCCGGGCCTCCCTCGGAGAGGCACCATTTTCGGAATTCCGCTCTTGCTTTTGGTCAAAGCCAAGGTCTGCAGACAGACAAAGACAGCCTTGAATGTGTTGGAGGCCCATAACCACAGGGATCCGAAGCCAGTTTGTAATTCACTCTTTGACAAGTCTTGTCTCTCTGGTTGCCGTGCTGGGAATTTGGGGGTCCAATTCCAGCTGCCTGCAAAAGGAAGTGCAGCAGTCAGCAGGAAGTGGTGCCCCTCGCACGAGGGAGGACTAATCAGGGCCAGACTGCTGTAACTCCCAGAGCCGCAATGCACAAGACCTGGGATACAGAGTCTGGGGCACTCCAGGTGCTGCAAGGGAGCTCCTAATGTCCAATTAAACAGGGCCGACCACATATCCATGGAAACCGCCAGAGCAATGAATGCAGGCTTCACATTGTGTAAAAACGGAAGAGGCCCCAATATCAGAAGCTGAGAAAAAAACTGGGGGTGGAGTGGGGGGACAGAGCGATATAGAGATGGAAATTTAGACACAGAGCAAGAGACCAAGGCAGAGAGTAAACAGACAGCAAGAGAGACAGTGTCAGGCAGAGAAAGAGAGGAAGAGAGAAAAGACAAAGCAAGTGAGACAGTGATAAAGAAAGAGAGAAAACAGAACAATACAGCAAGAGAGAAAGAGCTGTTGATTGAATATGCCATGGAAAGGGAAGATTTTCACCACCAGACATTTTCAGTGTTAGACAGCCAATAAAGTGCTTTTTGAATTATAGTCACTGTAGGAAATGACACAGCAATTAATGCACAGCAAGCTCCACAGACAACAATCAGATAATGACCACATATTCTGTTTTTCTGACTTTGATTGAGCGATAAATATTGTCAAGATACCAGGAACAGCTCCTCTGCTCCTGAATATAGTGCCAGGGAATCTATCTTATCCATTTGAGCTGGGGAATGTTTCAGTTTAATGTTACATCAAAAGACAGCAACTCTGACAGTGCAGCACTCCCTCAGTACTGACCCTCTGACAGTGCAGCACTCCCTCAGTACTGACCCTCTGACAGTGCGGCACTCCCTCAGTACTGACCCTCTGACAGTGGAGCACTCCCTCAGTACTGACCCTCTGACAGTGCAGCACTCCCTCAGTACTGACCCTCTGACAGTGCGGCACTCCCTCAGTACTGACCCTCTGACAGTGCGGCACTCCCTCAGTACTGACCCTCTGACAGTGTGGCACTCCCTCAGTACTGACCCTCTGACAGTGCAGCACTCCCTCAGTACTGACCCTCTGACAGTGCAGCACTCCCTCAGTACCGACCCACTGACAGTGCGGCACTCCCTCAGTACTGACCCTCTGACAGTGCAGCACTCCCTCAGTACCGACCCTCTGACAGTGCGGCACTCCCTCAGTACTGACCCTCTGACAGTGCGGCACTCCCTCAGTACTGACCCTCTGACAGTGCAGCACTCCCTCAGTACCGACCCTCTGACAGTGCAGCACTCCCTCAGTACCGACCCACTGACAGTGCAGCACTCCCTCAGTACTGACCCTCTGACAGTGCGGCACTCTCTCAGTACCGACCCTCTGACAGTGCGGCACTCTCTCAGTACTGACCCTCTGACAGTGCGGCACTCCCTCAGTACTGAACCTCTGACAGTGCAGCACTCCCTCAGTACTGACCCTCTGACAGTGCAGCACTCCCTCAGTACTGACCCTCTGACAGTGCAGCACTCCCACAGTACTGGCCCTCTGACAGTGCAGCACTCCCTCAGTACTGACCCTCTGACAGTGCGGCTCTCCCTCAGTACTGACCCTCTGACAGTGCAGCACTCCCACAGTACTGGCCCTCTGACAGTGCAGCACTCCCTCAGTACTGACCCTCTGACAGTGCAGCACTCCCTCAGTACTGACCCTCTGACAGTGCAGCACTCCCTCAGTACTGACCCTCTGACAGTGCAGCACTCCCACAGTACTGACCCTCTGACAGTGCAGCACTCCCTCAGTACTGACCCTCTGACAGTGCAGCACTCCCTCAGTACTGACCCTCTGACAGTGCAGCACTCCCTCAGTACTGACCCTCTGACAGTGCGGCACTCCCTCAGTACTGACCCTCTGACAGTGCGGCACTCCCTCAGTACTGACCCTCTGACAGTGCAGCACTCCCTCAGTACCGACCCTCTGACAGTGCAGCACTCCCTCAGTACCGACCCACTGACAGTGCGGCACTCCCTCAGTACCGACCCTCTGACAGTGCAGCACTCCCTCAGTACTGACCCTCTGACAGTGCGGCACTCCCTCAGTACTGAACCTCTGACAGTGCAGCACTCCCTCAGTACTGACCCTCTGACAGTGCAGCACTCCCTCAGTACTGACCCTCTGACAGTGCAGCACTCCCACAGTACTGGCCCTCTGACAGTGCAGCACTCCCTCAGTACTGACCCTCTGACAGTGCGGCTCTCCCTCAGTACTGACCCTCTGACAGTGCAGCACTCCCACAGTACTGGCCCTCTGACAGTGCCGCACTCCCTCAGTACTGACCCTCTGACAGTGCAGCACTCCCTCAGTACTGACCCTCTGACAGTGCAGCACTCCCTCAGTACTGACCCTCTGACAGTGCAGCACTCCCACAGTACTGACCCTCTGACAGTGCAGCACTCCCTCAGTACTGACCCTCTGACAGTGCAGCACTCCCTCAGTACTGACCCTCTGACAGTGCAGCACTCCCTCAGTACTGACCCTCTGACAGTGCAGCACTCCCACAGTACTGACCCTCTGACAGTGCAGCACTCCCTCAGTACTGACCCTCTGACAGTGCAGCACTCCCACAGTACTGACCCTCTGACAGTGCAGCACTCCCACAGTACTGACCCTCTGACAGTGCAACACTCCCTCAGTACTGACCCTCTGACAGTGCAGCACTCCCTCAGTACTGACCCTCTGACAGTGCAGCACTCCCACAGTACTGACCCTCTGACTGTGAAATACGAGGAGGCCATGCACTGGGAGGAACTTCGGGATTCTTGAGCCATGGCTGCTGAAAATCTGATGTTGTTGATGTTTCCTGGTCTCCGGACGAGCAAATCACTGAGTTCAAGGATGATTAACGATGCTCTCCTTGCCAGCGACACCCACATCTCATTAAACAATAAATAAAGAGTGATCAGCCCTGGGTATTAAACATTGCAGTGTATAACATATTTATAAAAGAGAGAGAGGGAATAAGATGAGGTGGAATCGAGTTCAGTGCCTATTCCTGAATCATAATGGCAGCAGTAAAATGGGACACAGCAATCAGTGAGAGGAAAATTGAATTCAAATGGATGAAGATAAGTGATAGTAAATGAACAGGACTGAAGGGCCTGTTCCTGTTCTGTAATTTTTCAGTCACAATAATAGCTGGTTTAGCTCACCAGGCTAAATCGCTGGCTTTTAAAACAGACCAAACAGGCCAGCAGCACGGTTCGATTCCCGTACCAGCCTCCCCGGACAGGCGCCGGAATGTGGCGACTAGGGGCTTTTCACAGTAACTTCATTGAAGCCTACTCGTGACAATAAGCGATTTTCATTTCATTTCATAAGTGTTGTCTACAGTCCCACTCATAGTGAAAGGAAGGTGGAGGAAGAAATATGCAGGAAAATTAGGGAATTTTGTAAAAAAAACATAAGATTTCATTTCGCCTGATATTTATTGGATGGAGGAGGTGGGTACAAGGGATAAGGCAATGGAGTTCTTACGATCTGCACAGGACTCCTTTCTAACATCGTCTGGTAATGACCCGACAAAGGGAGATTCACTGCAGGATGTATCAACGGGAAATGAACCTGAGCAGATAAGAGAAGTAAAAATGGAGGAGCATCTCAGCAATAGTGGCCACAATATAATATGCCTCAAGAAAATAAGTGTGACAGGCATAAGTATGACGAAACAAGGTTAGTGGAGAAAATTTGATGTTGAGAGCTGAGATTAGAACTTCCCGAAATAAAATGGGCAACGATATTGTAGAACAACAATGTCGAACAACGATGGGAGCTATTTAAAATGGTGATCAACGGAGAGCAGGAAAAATATATTCCAGTGAAAAACAGGAACAACTGAATACCAATGAAACACCATGGATAATAAAGACATAAAAAAAATGAAGATATGAAGGCACTGATTGAGTTTGAGGACAGCAAGAATGGGGATGACGAGGGATAGCATGTAGAGATTAAAGAGAAGTCGAAAAACAATTCGGAGAGCAAAGAGGAACTGTGGAATTAAATCATCGAGGAACATAAAACAAAATCTTAAACTATTTTTCAGGCAGATAAATGAAAAAAGGAAAGTTGTGATTTCATAGATATTTCATAGAATTTACAGTGCAGAAGGAGGCCATTCGACCCATCGAGTCTGCACCGGCTCTTGGAAAGAGCACCCTACCCAAGGTCAACACCTCCACCCTATCCCCATAACCCAGTAACCCCACCCAACACTAAGGGCAATTTTGGACACTAAGGGCAATTTATCACGGCCAATCCACCTAATCTGCACATCTTTGGACTGTGGGAGGAAACCGGAGCACCCGGAGGAAATCCACGCACACACGGGGAGGATGTGCAGACTCCGCACAGATAGTGACCCAAGCCGGAATCGAACCTGGGACCCTGGAGCTGTGAAGCAATTGAGCTATCCACAATGCTACCGTGCTGCTATAGAATAGAATGACCCCAGTGATGGACAGGATAATATCACAACGATAGAAAAATGGCAGAATTATGAAGTGTTTCAGTATTTAACAAAATCAGGACAGGTGGACATGAGATTAGAAATGAGCTTTCAAAATAAAAAGAGGAGAAATGTTAACTAAAGTAATCAAACTCAAAGAGGATAAAACTTGATCCAGACAGATTACATCCATGCATTTCAAAAGAATCTAGGGAAGAGATAGCAGAGGAATCATATTTAATAATTCATTAGAAAAAGGTGTCAGACCAGAGGCAGAGAGCTAATGTCATTCCTATATTTAAGGGGGGGGGGGGGGGGGGGGTGCACACAACATGTCCAGAGAAGTATACAGCAGTCAGTTTAATGTCAATGTTGAGAGAAATGATGGGATCCTTAGTGAAGGAGAAAGTAGAAAAGCATCCAGAAAATAAAAATATAATAACGAATAATCAGCACAGGGTTCCCAAGGGAAAGTCTTACTGGACCAAATTTGTTGAATTTATTTTGAAGAGGTAGCAGTAGGGAAGACCAGGAAATGCAGCAGATTTTAAAAATTAATTCATGTGATGTGGTGTCCCTGGCTCACCAGCATTTGTTGCCCTTGAAATGAGCGACTTAGTTAAGAGTGAACCACATTACTGTGGGTCTGGAGTCACATGTCAGCCAGACCGGGCAAGGACGGCAGATTTCCTTCCCTAAAGGACATTAGTGAACCAGGTGGGCTTTTATAACAACCCACAAAGGTTTCATGGTCATCATTAGACTTTTAATTCAAATTTCACCATCTGCCCAGGTGGGATTTGAATCTTGGTTCCCAGAGCATTCTCCTGGGTCTCTGGATTACTAATCCAGTGATAATACCGCTACACTGCTTCCTTGTAAACCATTTAATGTCACGAATTAATACATTTTGAAAACATCCTTAATAAGGTGCACAGTTATAGATTAATGAATAAAGTCAGAAAATGTGGAGTCGGGGAGTTAAGTGACAGAATTAATTCCTCGCTGGTTTCAAGATAGAAAGTAGAGAATAGGGGTACGGGGTATTTTTAAAAATCAATTTAGAGTAACCAATTCTTTTCTTTTTCCAATTAAGGGGCAATTTAATGTGGCTAATTCACCTACCCTGAAAATCTTTTTAGGTTGTGGGGGTGAGACCCACGCAGACACGGGGAGAATATGCAAACTCCACACGGACAGTGACCCGGTGCCGGGATCAAACCCGGGTTCTCGGCACCATGAGGCAGCAGTGCTAACCACTGTGCCACCGGGTACGGGGTAGTTAATCAGAGAGGCAAAAGATGGGAAGTGACATTCCACAAGGGTCAGCGATGGCCCCGCTGTTCAGTATTTATATTAACAATATAGAGTTTGGAATCAAAAGCACAATTTCTAAAATTGCAGATGACATAAAATTGGATGGAGATATAATCAATACTGAGGCAAACTTCACAAACAACAAAGACAAGTTATATTGATCTAGCACCGTTGCATGATGAAACCTCCCAAGATGCTTCCCAGCAGCATCAGTAAACAGAGCGTGACGCTGAACCTTATGGGAGATGTCAGTCACATGACCAAAAGCATGGTCACAATCTTAAATTAGGAAAATGATGTAGGGTGGCAGAGCGAGGGAGGGATGCAGAGTGAGGCAGAGCGAGGGAGGGAGGCAGAGCAAGGGAGTGAGGCAAAGTGAGGGAGGGAGGCAGAGCGAGGGAGGGAGGCAGAGTGGGGAAGGGAGGCAGAGCAAGGGAGTGAGGCAGAGCAAGGGAGTGAGGGAGGGAGGCAGAGCGAGAGAGTGAGGCAAAGTGAGGGAGGGAGGCAGAGCGAGGGAGGGAGGCAGAGTGAGGCAGAGCGAGGGAGGCAGGCAGAGTGAGGAAGGGAGGCAAAGTGAGGCAGAGCGAGAGTGAGGCAGAGGGAGGGATGCAGAGGGAGGGAGGCAGAGCGAGGGAGGCAGGCAGAGTGGGGAAGGGGGTCAGAGCAAGGGAGGGAGGGTAGGGGAGGGAGGCAGAGTGAGGCAGGGAGGCAGAGCGAGGGAGGGATGCAGAGTGAGGCAGAGCGAGGAAGGGAGGCAGAGCGCGGGAGGGAGGCAGAGTGAGGCAGAGCGAGGGAGGGATGCAGAGCGAGGGAGGGAGGCAGAGCGAGGGAGGGATGCAGAGCGAGGGAGGCAGGCAGAGTGGGGAAGGGGGTCAGAGCGAGGGAGGGAGGGTAGGGGAGGGAGGCAGAGTGAGGGAGGGAGGCTGAGCGGGGAAGGGAGGAAGAGTGGGGGAGGGAGGGAGGGGAGGGAAGGTATTCCAAAGCTTGGGACCGAGGCAACAAATAGAAGAAGATATTAACAAGCTTTGAAATGGGAATATAATTGTGTTATAACCTGCCTGCTTACCATTGGCTGGGGACTAATGACAATCCCACAATCCTGTGGGAGTATGAGCTGCCCCAATGAGGGGGGCGGAGAAACCATTAGCAGACTCCCTGCATAAATAGAGCCGGCCAGTTTAGAACCAGCAGAAAGAGAGAGAGGAGTGAGCAGCAAGGGAAGTTGCTGCTGCTGTTGTATATATATGTTATTGTAAATAAATGTTATTTCTTTGTATCCTGAAGACTCGTGCTGGATTCTTCGTGGCCCTCACAAAAAATTGGTAAATAAGTTTTAAAATAGATCATTGTGAGATATTATATTTTGGCAAGAAAAATATGAAAGTCACATATTATTTAGAAAATCAGAACCTAAATGATATTGACAAGTTGGCCAAATGGGCAGACACCTGGCAGATGAACTTCAATACAGCGAAATTTTGGTAGAGGAATGAAATGAAATGAAAATGGCTTATTGTCACAAGTAGGCTTCAAATGAAGTTACTGTGAAAAGCCCCTAGTCACCACATTCCGGCGCCTGTTCGGGGAGGCTGGTACGGGAATCGAACCATGCTGCTGGCCTGCTTTGGTCTGCTTTCAAAGCCAGCGATTTAGCCCTCTGCTAAACAGCCCCAGGTAGAAGAAACACGGGAGACAATACAGGCTCAATGGTACAATTTTGAGGGGAGGACAGGAGCAGAGGGACCTTGGGGTTCAAGTGCAGAATTCTGTGAAGGTGGCCAGGCAAGTCAAAACAGTTGTTCAGAAGGCTTAGAGCATCCTTGGGTTTATAAATAGAGGCATGGAGTATGAAAGCAAGGAAGTGATGCTGCACCTCTACAAATTCTGAACAATGTTGACAGTGTAAAGAAGGATATTCTGTTTCCATTAGCTGGTATGTCAGGGGAGGTCACAATTTCAGGATGGTCGGCAAGAGAGCTGGGAGTGAGATGAGGAGAAACTTCTTTACTCAGAGAGTAGTTGGGGTTTGCAATGTGCTGCCTGGGAGAGTGCAGGAAGTGAATTCCACAGGAGGTTTCAAAAGAGAGCTGGATATATATTTGAAAGTGATGAATTTAGAGGCTGCTGAGATGGGGCTGGGGAATGGGACTAGCTAGGTTGTTCTTTTGAGCATGATGGGCTGAATGGCCTGTGCTGTAAATAACAAACAAAAATAATAGGTGAAGGTGCAAAGGGATCTGGGAGCACAAGTACACTAGTCATTCAAAGTAGAGGCACAAGTTAATAAGGATTTAAAAGCAAATCACACATCAGGCTTTACTTTGTGGATGATAGAATTGAAACTCACAAATTAAGCTAAACTTGTATTCATAGAAAACACTGCAGCGCAGAAGAAGGCCATTTGGCCCATCGAGTCTGCACCAACCCTCTGAAAGAGCACCCTACCTACACCCCCCACCCCATCCCCATAACCCAGTAACCCCACCTAACCTTTGGGACATTAAGGGGCAATTTAGGATGGCCAATCCACTTAACCTGCTCATCTTTGAATTGTGGAAGGAAACCTTGTCAGAAAGGTGGGGGTAAACCTTTCAGAAGAGGATGTATAAGCTGGATTATTTTTTTCTTTTCAAGAGAAGGCTGAAGAGTGTCAGGGTTGCAAAGTGACCAAGGTTAGAAACTAAATATTGGAGGATATTTGACTTTTAGAAGAAATATACAAAATGGAAACAGGAACGGGCCACCCTGATGGTAAAGGATTGGATAAAGGCAGGAGAGAGAAAGGATCTTAGCTTAGAAAAATCAAGAACTGGAATCAGTTTAGGTAGAACTAAAAAGCAGCAAGAGGCAGAATACATTGCTGGGGATTGGTTACATACCCCGGAATAGAGTTTCCAGTCTGTATGACTCCAAAGAATAGTCCTTTGGGCTAGAAACATTAACTGTGTTTCTCTCTCCACAAATGCCGCCAGACCTGCTGAGATGTTCTAGCATTTCCTGTTTTGAAGTCAAGGAGCCAGATGGGGAACATTGGATGCGGTATTGTGCAGCAAGAAAGTGTTAATTAATAGCTTTGCAGTAAAGGTGTCTCCAGGGAAGAGCGAGCATAATATGATGGAATTTTATATTGAGTGTGAATAAAGAAATGACAGGGTCATTAAACCAATACTTTGTATCTATAATCATGTTAGAATACATAAAACACTCCAGAATTAATGGGGAATGGAAGGTCTCAGAAACGCAGAACTTGGGGCCGCACGGTAGCACAAGTGGATAGCACTGTGACTTCACAGCGCCAGGGTCCCAGTTTCGATTCCCGGCTTGGGTCACTGTCTGTGTGGAGTCTGCATGTTCTCCCTGTGTGTGCGTGGGTTTCCTCCGGGTGCTCCGGTTTCGTCCCACAGTCCAAAGATGTGCAGGTTAGGTGGATTGGCCATGATAAACTGCCCTCAGTGTCCAAAAACGCGAGGAGGGGTTATTGGGTTACAGGGATAGGGTGGAAGTGAGGGCTTAAGTGGGTCGGTGCAGACTCGATCGGCCAAATGGCCTCTTTCTGCACTGTATGTTCTATGTTCTATTAAAGAAATCAAGATAAGTAAAGAAATAGAGCCAGAGGAATTTGTAGACTAAGTGACATCAGATCCCCTGGACCTGATGAGGTTTGTAAAGGGCGTAGCTGCAGGGACAAGTGGATGTAAAGGGGGTAGCTGGAGGGACAAGTGGATGTAAAGGACGTAGCTGCGGGGACAAGTGGATGTAAAGGATGTAGCTGGAGGGACAAGTGGATGTAAAGGATGTAGCTGGAGGGACAAGTGGAGGTAAAGGACGTAGCAGTAGGGACAAGTGGATGTAAAGGGGGTAGCTGGAGGGACCAGTGGATGTAAAGGGGGTAGCTGGAGGGACAAGTGGATGTAAAGGACGTAGCTGCGGGGACAAGTGGATGTAAAGGACGTAGCTGGAGGGACAAGTGGATGTAAAGGACGTAGCTGGAGGGACAAGTGGATGTAAAGGGGGTAGCTGGAGGGACAAGTGGATGTAAAGGACGTAGCTGCGGGGACAAGTGGATGTAAAGGACGTAGCTGGAGGGACAAGTGGATGTAAAGGACGTAGCTGGAGGGACATGTGGATGTAAAGGGGGTAGCAGGAGGGACAAGTGGATGTAAAGGGGGTAGCAGGAGGGACAAGTGGATGTAAAGGGGGTAGCAGGAGGGACAAGTGGATGTAAAGGGGGTAGCAGGAGGGACAAGTGGATGTAAAGGGGGTAGCAGGAGGGACAAGTGGATGTAAAGGGGGTAGCAGGAGGGGCAAGTGGATGTTTTGGTGTTCATCTTTCAGAATATTATCGATGTTCCATCAGTTCCCAAGGATTGCTATTTAAGAAAATAGGGAGAAAGAAGAGGTAATTATTAACCAGTTACTCAGCATCAGCTGTAAGTAAGATGCCGGAATTTATGATTAGAGATACGGTAACCAGGCAATTTGAAAATCATAATATGAATAAGCGGAGCCAACACAGATTTATGAATTGAAATCATGTTCGATAATTTTGTTAGTGTTTTTTGAGGGTGTAACAAGTAAGCTGGTTAAAGGGGAACTTGTGGATGTAGCTTATATAGATTTTCACAAATCAATGGGCGGCACGTTAGCATTGTGGTTAGCACAGTTGCTTCACAGCTCCAGGGTCCCAGGTTCGATTCCTGGTTTGGGTCACTGTCTGCGCGGAGTCTGCTGGTTCTCCCCGTGTCTGCGTGGGTTTCCTCCGGGTGCTCTGGTTTCCTCCCACAGTCCAAAGGTGTGCAGGTTAGGTGGATTGGCCGGGCTAAATTGGCCGTAGTGTCCAAAAAGGTTAGGTGGGGTTCCTGGGTTGCGGGGATAGGGTGGAAGCATGGGCTTAGGTGGGGTGCTCTTTCCAAGGGCCGGTGCAGACCCGATGGGCTTCCTTCTGCACTGTAGATTCTATGATTCTATGAATACAAAAGGTGTCACACAAGAAGTTATTACACAAAGTTAGAGCTCATGTGATTGGGGTAACATATTAGCATAGATTGAGAATTAGTTAACGGGAAGAAAACAGAAATTGGGAATAAACAAGACATTTTTGTGGTGGCAGGCTAAAGGAGTGCCGCAGGGATGCGTACTTGGGCTGTAGCTATTACAATCTGAGAGCAGTACATGTAATATATCTATGATTGCTGATGATAGAAAGTTAGTGGCCAGGAGGATGAAAAGAGGTTGTCGAGGGATAAAGACAGATCAAGGAGTGGGCAAGAACATGGCAGATGGAAAATTAAGTGTGAACATGGGAAGCTACCCATTTTGGTAAGAAAAATAAAAATACAGATTGTTTTTGAATGGTTACAGATTTTAAAATGTTTAAGCTCAGAGGGACCTGGGTGTCATACATAAATCACAAGAAGTTAACAGGCAATTACAATTAGGAAGGCAAATAATCCCCATTATCTTTTATTCCAAAGGGAGTGTCAGTGTGAAGTTTTACTGCAATTATACAGACGGATGGTAAGATTACACCAGGAATAGTGAGTGAAGTGTTGGTCTCATAACTCAAGGAAGGAAGGAAGGCCTTACAGGAAATGCAATGAAGGTTCACTAAAGTGGAATAGTACTCAGAAGACATGTTATTGAAGCTTTTCATTTCGTACTCATCAATCAAAAGCTAAAATGTCAGATTTCAGCTGATCACAATGCAGGAGAAAAAGGCACAGATTGGTCGGCAAATCAACTCCGATTGGCCAAAGCATTGCCATGAAAAAAGCTACCGGGTACTGCAGACTTCCCCAAGCTCCTGGGTAATTCACAAAAGGCGCAAGGTTTGAACATATTCTTATTGATTGCAGAGAGTGGGCCTGTTCAGAGAATGGGGTCCCTGTGTATAAATGTGTGTCACTTTGAGCAAGTCTAAATGAGCCACTTGGCAAGCTCGGCTGATTATCTTAAATTGGTTAGTGTCGCTATTAGCGCACTCAGCATTGTTCAGCAAGTGCTGCCTAATCACATTTAACATCAGATGTTTTGTTTTGAGTGTTGCAAGCAGGACTGGTTGAGTACAGTTTGTACTCTGCCCATTATAAACTACCTGTAGGAATTACATTGGACTCAAAACATTAACTCTGTTACTCTCCCAACAGATGCCGCCAGACCCGCTGAGGTTTTGTAAAATCTCTTGCATTTATTTCCGACCTCCTGCACATGCAATATTTTGTTCTTATTATACCCAAAGGAAGATTCTGTTTGATTCGATCAGCCAATCGTTGGGATGCATGACATACATTCCTGGCATTGCGCTGGCACTGAAACCTATAAACGATATTGCTCAATTGTCTGCAGACAGAACGTCTTTATGCACTGACGGTAACATCCAGTTATTACCACTCAGGGAACCACTACATCGTGGTGGCATGAAAAAGCGACCTAAACTATCAATGGACCATACCCAGTGAGAGTCAGTGTGTGTGGAACTGTACCCCAGTGAGAGTCAGTGTCTGTGGAACAGTACCCCAGTGAGAGTCAGTGTGTGTGGAACTGTACCCCAGAGAGAGTCAGTGTGTGTGGGACCCGTACCCCAGTGAGAGTCAGTGTGTGTGGAACTGTACCCCAGTGAGAGTCAGTGTGTGTGGGACCCGTACCCCAGTGAGAGTCAGTGTGTGTGGGACCCGTACCCCAGTGAGAGTCAGTGTGTGTGGAACTGTACCCCAGTGAGAGTCAGTGTGTGTGGGACCCGTACCCCAGTGAGAGTCAGTGTGTGTGGAACTGTACCCCAGTGAGAGTCAGTGTGTGTGGAACTGTACCCCAGTGAGAGTCAGCGTGTGTGGAACTGTATTCCAGTCAGAGTCAGTGTATGTGGAACTGTACCCCAGTGAGAGTCAGTGTGTGTGGAACCCGTTCCCCAGTGAGAGTCAGTGTGTGTGGGTCCTGTACCCCAGTGAGATTGTGTGTGTGGGACCCATACCCCAGTGAGAGTCAGTGTGTGTGGAACTGTATCCCAGTGAGAGTCAGTGTGTGTGGAACTGTATCCCAGTGAGAGTCAGTGTGTGTGGGGCCCGTACCCCAGTGAGAGTCAGTGTGTGTGGGACCCGTACCCCAGTGAGAGTCAGTGTGTGTGGGACTGTATCCCAGTGAGAGTCAGTGTGTGTGGGACCCGTACCCCAGTGAGAGTCAGTGTGTGGGACCCGTACCCCAGTGAGAGTCAGTGTGTGTGGAACTGTACCCCAGTGAGAGTCAGTGTGTGTGGGACCCGTACCCCAGTGAGAGTCAGTGTGTGTGGGACCCGTACCCCAGTGAGAGTCAGCGTGTGTGGAACTGTATTCCAGTCAGAGTCAGTGTATGTGGAACTGTACCCCAGTGAGAGTCAGTGTGTGTGGAACCCGTTCCCCAGTGAGAGTCAGTGTGTGTGGGTCCTGTACCCCAGTGAGATTGTGTGTGTGGGACCCATACCCCAGTGAGAATCAGTGTGTGTGGAACTGTATCCCAGTGAGAGTTAGTGTGTGTGTGACCCGTACCCCAGTGAGAGTCAGTGTGTGTGGAACTGTACCCCAGTGAGAGTCAGTGTGTGTGGGACCCGTACCCCAGTGAGAGTCAGTGTGTGTGGAACTGTATTCCAGTGAGAGTCAGTGTGTGTGGGTCCCGTACCCCAGTGAGAGTCAGTGTGTGTGGGTCCCGTACCCCAGTGAGAGTCAGTGTGTGTGGGTCCCGTACCCCAGTGAGAGTCAGTGTGTGTGGGCCAGTACCCCAGTGAGAGTCAGTGTGTGTGGAACTGTTCCCCAGTGAGAATCAGCGTGTGTGGAACTGTATCCCAGTGAGAGTCCGTGTGTGTGGAACCCGTTCCCCAGTGAGAGTCAGTGTGTGTGGAACTGTACCCCAGTGAGATTGTGTGTGTGGGACCCATACCCCAGTGAGAGTCAGTGTGTGTGGAACTGTACCCCAGTGAGAGTCAGTGTGTGTGGGACCCGTACCCCAGTGAGAGTCAGTGTGTGTGGGACCCGTACCCCAGTGAGAGTCAGTGTGTGTGGAACCCGTTCCCCAGTGAGAGTCAGTGTGTGTGGGACCCGTACCCAGTGAGAGTCAGTGTGTGTGGAACTGTATCCCAGTGAGAGTTAGTGTGTGTGTGACCCGTACCCCAGTGAGAGTCAGTGTGTGTGGAACTGTACCCCAGTGAGAGTCAGTGTGTGTGGGCCAGTACCCCAGTGAGAGTCAGTGTGTGTGGAACTGTACCCCAGTGAGAGTCCGTGTGTGTGGAACCCGTTCCCCAGTGAGAGTCAGTGTGTGTGGAACCCGTTCCCCAGTGAGAGTCAGTGTGTGTGGGTCCTGTACCCCAGTGAGATTGTGTGTGTGGGACCCATACCCCAGTGAGAGTCAGTGTGTGTGGAACTGTACCCCAGTGAGAGTCAGTGTGTGTGGGACCCGTACCCCAGTGAGAGTCAGTGTGTGTGGGACCCGTACCCCAGTGAGAGTCAGTGTGTGTGGAACCCGTTCCCCAGTGAGAGTCAGTGTGTGTGGGACCCGTACCCCAGTGAGAGTCAGTGTGTGTGGAACTGTATCCCAGTGAGAGTTAGTGTGTGTGTGACCCGTACCCCAGTGAGAGTCAGTGTGTGTGGAACTGTACCCCAGTGAGAGTCAGTGTGTGTGGGCCAGTATCCCAGTGAGAGTCAGTGTGTGTGGAACTGTATTCCAGTGAGAGTCAGTGTGTGTGGGTCCCGTACCCCAGTGAGAGTCAGTGTGTGTGGGTCCCGTACCCCAGTGAGAGTCAGTGTGTGTGGAACTGTACCCCAGTGAGAGTCAGTGTGTGTGGGCCAGTACCCCAGTGAGAGTCAGTGTGTGTGGGACCCGTACCCCAGTGAGAGTCAGTGTGTGTGGGACCCGTACCCCAGTGAGAGTCAGTGTGTGGGGGACCCGTACCCCAGTGAGAGTCAGTGTGTGTGGAACCCGTTCCCCAGTGAGAGTCAGTGTGTGTGGAAATGTTCCCCAGTGAGAATCAGTGTGTGTGGGACCCGTACCCCAGTGAGAGTCAGTGTGTGTGGAAATGTTCCCCAGTGAGAGTCAGTGTGTGTAGGGTCCGTACCCCAGTGAGAGTCAGTGTGTGTGGGACCCGTACCCCAGTGAGAGTCAGTGTGTGTGGGACCCGTACCCCAGTGAGAGTCAGTGTGTGTGGAACTGTATCCCAGTGAGAGTCAGTGTGTGTGGAACTGTACCCCAGTGAGAGTCAGTGTGTGTGGGACCTGTACCCCAGTGAGAGTCAGTGTGTGTGGAACTGTATCCCAGTGAAAATCAGTGTGTGTGGAACTGTACCCCAGTGAGAGTCAGTGTGTGTGGAACCCGTTCCCCAGTGAGAGTCAGTGTGTGTGAAACTGTATCCCAGTGAGAGTCAGTGTGTGGAGCTGTATCCCAGTGAGAGTCATTGTGTGTGGAACTGTACCCCAGAGAGAGTCAGTGTGTGTGGAACTGTACCCCAGAGAGAGTCAGTGTGTGTGGAACTGTACCCCAGTGAGAGTCAGTGTGTGTGGAACTGTATCCCAGTGAGAGTCAGTGTGTGTGGAACTGTATCCCAGTGAGAGTCAGTGTGTGTGGGGCCCGTACCCCAGTGAGAGTCAGTGTGTGTGGGACCCGTACCCCAGTGAGAGTCAGTGTGTGTGGAACTGTATCCCTGTGAGAGTCAGTGTGTGGGACCCGTACCCAGTGAGAGTCAGTGTGTGTGGAACTGTATCCCAGTGAGAGTCAGTATGTGTGGAACTGTATCCCAGTGAGAGTCAGTGTGTGTGGAACTGTATCCCAGTGAGAGTCAGTGTGTGTGGAACTGTACCCCAGTGAGAGTCAGTGTGTGTGGGACCCGTACCCCAGTGAGAGTCAGTGTGTGTGGGACCCGTACCCCAGTGAGAGTCAGTGTGTGTGGAACCCGTTCCCCAGTGAGAGTCAGTGTGTGTGGGACCCGTACCCCAGTGAGAGTCAGTGTGTGTGGAACTGTATCCCAGTGAGAGTTAGTGTGTGTGTGACCCGTACCCCAGTGAGAGTCAGTGTGTGTGGAACTGTACCCCAGTGAGAGTCAGTGTGTGTGGGCCAGTACCCCAGTGAGAGTCAGTGTGTGTGGAACTGTACCCCAGTGAGAGTCCGTGTGTGTGGAACCCGTTCCCCAGTGAGAGTCAGTGTGTGTGGAACCCGTTCCCCAGTGAGAGTCAGTGTGTGTGGGTCCTGTACCCCAGTGAGATTGTGTGTGTGGGACCCATACCCCAGTGAGAGTCAGTGTGTGTGGAACTGTACCCCAGTGAGAGTCAGTGTGTGTGGGACCCGTACCCCAGTGAGAGTCAGTGTGTGTGGGACCCGTACCCCAGTGAGAGTCAGTGTGTGTGGAACCCGTTCCCCAGTGAGAGTCAGTGTGTGTGGGACCCGTACCCCAGTGAGAGTCAGTGTGTGTGGAACTGTATCCCAGTGAGAGTTAGTGTGTGTGTGACCCGTACCCCAGTGAGAGTCAGTGTGTGTGGAACTGTACCCCAGTGAGAGTCAGTGTGTGTGGGCCAGTACCCCAGTGAGAGTCAGTGTGTGTGGAACTGTATTCCAGTGAGAGTCAGTGTGTGTGGGTCCCGTACCCCAGTGAGAGTCAGTGTGTGTGGGTCCCGTACCCCAGTGAGAGTCAGTGTGTGTGGAAATGTTCCCCAGTGAGAATCAGTGTGTGTGGGACCCGTACCCCAGTGAGAGTCAGTGTGTGTGGGACCCGTACCCCAGTGAGAGTCAGTGTGTGTGGGACCCGTACCCCAGTGAGAGTCAGTGTGTGTGGAACTGTATCCCAGTGAGAGTCAGTGTGTGTGGAACTGTACCCCAGTGAGAGTCAGTGTGTGTGGGACCCGTACCCCAGTGAGAGTCAGTGTGTGTGGAACTGTATCCCAGTGAAAATCAGTGTGTGTGGAACTGTACCCCAGTGAGAGTCAGTGTGTGTGGAACCCGTTCCCCAGTGAGAGTCAGTGTGTGTGAAACTGTATCCCAGTGAGAGTCAGTGTGTGGAGCTGTATCCCAGTGAGAGTCATTGTGTGTGGAACTGTACCCCAGAGAGAGTCAGTGTGTGTGGAACTGTACCCCAGAGAGAGTCAGTGTGTGTGGAACTGTACCCCAGTGAGAGTCAGTGTGTGTGGAACTGTATCCCAGTGAGAGTCAGTGTGTGTGGAACTGTATCCCAGTGAGAGTCAGTGTGTGTGGGACCCGTACCCCAGTGAGAGTCAGTGTGTGTGGGACCCGTACCCCAGTGAGAGTCAGTGTGTGTGGGACCCGTACCCCAGTGAGAGTCAGTGTGTGTGGGACCCGTACCCCAGTGAGAGTCAGTGTGTGTGGGACCCGTACCCCAGTGAGAGTCAGTGTGTGTGGAACTGTATCCCAGTGAGAGTCAGTGTGTGTGGAACTGTATCCCAGTGAGAGTCAGTGTGTGTGGGGCCCGTACCCCAGTGAGAGTCAGTGTGTGTGGGACCCGTACCCCAGTGAGAGTCAGTGTGTGTGGAACTGTATCCCTGTGAGAGTCAGTGTGTGGGACCCGTACCCAGTGAGAGTCAGTGTGTGTGGAACTGTATCCCAGTGAGAGTCAGTATGTGTGGAACTGTATCCCAGTGAGAGTCAGTGTGTGTGGAACTGTATCCCAGTGAGAGTCAGTGTGTGTGGAACTGTATCCCAGTGTGTTCTTGAGCAATATGAATAAAATAGTGAAAGTTAATGGGATAGTGAGAATGATTCGGATTGTGGTTTAACTGGACATGTTATCCTTTACAATCCCACAATCCGGCTTTTTGTGTCCTGGTTGTATTAATTAAACAATTCCTGTTATTAACTCTTCTTTGATTCAGACCAAGATGGAACTTGTTTTCTAATTCTTGCAGGAATGTGTGTTTTTGAACAATGTGGAGAAGAATCCCTGTGGAAAGCTGCTGGAGTTCAGTTACACGTGCAGAGATGACCTGTCATTACAGTGTGGTACTGGGGTTGAGTTGTGTGAGGGAAGGTGGTACTGTGTGAAGTGTAGGGCTACCCCCCCCCCCCCTCCCCTCCTGATAGAGTCCCAGCTTTACACAGACACGTGCTCAAACTCTTTCAACTATTTCCAAGTTTTGCAGCACCAATTTGTTACTGTCACCAAGAGGCTGTGACTGTGTCGGTCAGTGAGAATGTCAACCTTCACCCAGACTGATTCCCCAGGCGGCAGCATATAAATAGGGCAGAGGGATAGGAAATCTCATTAACTATTCGCTTTTCGACAAAAATCACGAGGAGCTGAAACTCAATAATCCTGTGTGGTCAGAGTGAGGGGAGCCTTGAGGTTGTAGAGAGAGGCAGAGAGAGAGCTGAACAGGTAGTGACAGGGAGAGAGCAAAACACTGAGTTAAACTGATAGTGAGGGGGAGAGAGAAAGGACAGAGGGATAGTGAGAGAGGAAGAGAGAATTGCAAGAGGAAGAGAGAAGGATAGTGGCAGAAAGCGAGAGAGAGCATTGATGAGAAATCAGAAGTGTTCTTCCGATTATTGATTGAGGTTTAAACACAGCAGCAGCTCCCATCATGAGGTGGATTGTGTTGACTGGGAGGATATGGATGTCGCTGGCACCAGTTCTGTTCGCCCTCCTTCCTTTACCTATTGAGAATGTGGCAGTGTCACGGATCAAGTACTCCCATCCTGGGATCTGTCCCAATGAGATGACACCCAGCCTGTGGGTTGATGCACAGAGCACCTGCTCCCGGGAATGTGAGACAGACCAGGTAACTCGGCTCCAAATGATTTTATTTCATTCCCAAACTGGAGAGGATTCTATTGTTAATGTCTGACATACTTGGGTTGGAACCACAGCATGGCACACAGAAATCTTCCTTTCTGTCGGTTTATTAATGGAGGGAACCCATTCTAAACAATTCCATTTGCATTCCGGATATATTCCCAGTTGTCCGATTCTCCTTTTGAGGGGGGGGGGGGGGGGTCTGTGTGTTGGAGGTGGGGGAATAATCTTTGAGAATATTTCTTCCCAGCCCATTCCCTGATCCAGGAAGTTCATTCCCTTCCCAGATTCCCATCACCTTTGCCTTCTGTGTTTTAGGAATGAATGCCCTGGATTGGAAAGATTTCATGATGTAGAGGTTTCCAGGATAAGGAGAAGTTGCCTTTTCTGCTCCCTATGTTGTATCTGATTGAAGATTCTGGGGGTTTTCTGAACAGTTTTACCCAGTACTTTCTGCTGCTCATCAATTGCGAATTTCGGTTGAATGTTTCAGGGACCCCTGTCAAATCCCTCATAATATCAGGATGAACCTGCATCTTAGCGACAGGACACACTCCCAAACTGGCTTTCCTGTCATCTTCAACCCCCCACCCCCCCACCCCCCACCCCCCTCGCTCTCTCGGGGTGATAATTGCAGCAATTTTACTGCAGAGTTCACTCGATTGTCGATGAGTAGCAGAAAACTAACAGCAGGTCGGCAGAGTAAATCACAGCTCTGAGAGTCAAACACTTACCTGGTCCGCGAGTCAGGGCAAGAGCTACTGCCGAAGGGAGAGATGTGACAACTGTGCAAAGAGGGACTTTGGCGTTGCCCAGGCTTCAGAATTAGAAACACTGATGTTTCTGATCTGCATTGATAACTTCTCTCAGGGCACGGGCAAAAGTTCGCCACTGCCAGATGCTACAAAACTGGGGAGTGCAGCAAACTTTACAGGGAGACCGTGATAATCTTCAAGAGGGCAGATGGAATGCACGGCAGAATAAATTCAGTGGATATAATGGGGAGGTCATACCTTTTAGGGAGAAGAATGAGCTGAGTCAAGACAACTTGAATGGTACAAGATTAGAGGGGGTTCAAGAACAAGAGAGACCAGAGTGTGTGAACAAATCCAGAAGAGATTCAGGACAGGTTAACAAAGTAACTGGACTTTATAAAGAGAGGCCAGGATGCAGGAAGGGGCTGATCTGTATAACTGACTAGTTTGCCTGCAGCTAGAATTTTGTGTTTAATTCTGAGAAGGGTAACAAGGAAAACCGAGCAGAGTGTACAGAAGCGGTTTATCACAATGGTTCGGGAATGGGAGATGGTGTTAGCTGGATAACGGAGAAACTGGAGTATCTCTTACAGAGAAAGCTAAGACGAGAGACTTGGGTTGGCACGATGGCACAGTGGTTAGCACTGTTGTCTCACAGCGCTGAGGACCCGGGTTCGATCTCGGCTCTGGGTCACTGTCCGTGTGGAGTTTGAAAATGAAATGAAATGAAAATCGCTTATTGTCACGAGTAGGCTTCAAATGAAGTTACTGTGAAAAGCCCCTAGTCGCCACATTCCGGCGCCTGTTCGGGGAGGCTGTTACGGGAATGTTTGCACATTCTCCCCGTGTTTGTGTGGACCTCACCCCCACAACCCAAAGATATGCTGGGTAGGTGGATTGGCCACGCTAAATTGCCCCTTAATTGGAAAAAAAAATTGGGTACTCAAAATTTACATAAAAAAGAGGAGACATGATAGAAGGGGTTATAAACAGGAAAGGTTTAGAATGAGTAAATAAAGAACAACTGTTTCCAATGGCTAAACAGTTAGAGGGCACAGATTGAAGATGCAGAGGCATCATGAGAAAAAACATTGTTACACAGCGAGTGGCTAGGATCTGGAATGTTCTGTCTGAGAGAATGAGAGCCAGATTCACACAGCGAGTGGCTAGGATCCGGAATGTACTGTCTGTGAGTGTGGTGGAGGCAGATTCACACAGCGAGTGGTTAGGATCTGGAATGTTCTGTCTGAGAGAATGAGAGCCAGATTCGCACAGCGAGTGGTTAGGATCTGGAATGTTCTGTCTGAGAGAATGAGAGCCAGATTCGCACAGCGAGTGGTTAGGATCTGGAATGTACTGTCTGTGAGTGTGGTGGAGGCAGATTCACACAGCGAGTGGTTAGGATCCGGAATTTACTGTCTGAGAGTGTGGTGGAGGCAGATTCGCACAGCAAGTGGTTAGGATACGGAATGCACTGTCTGTGAGTGTGGTGGAGGCAGATTCACACAGCGAGTGGTTAGGATCCGGAATTTACTGTCTGAGAGTGTGGTGGAGGCAGATTCACACAGCGAGTGGTTAGGATACGGAATGTACTGTCTGCGAGTGTGGTGGAGACAGATTCACACAGTGAGTGGTTAGGATACGGAATGTACTGACTGTGAGTATGGTGGAGACAGATTCACACAGTGAGTGGTTAGGATCTGGAATGTACTGTCTGTGAGTATGGTGGAGACAGATTCACACAGTGAGTGGTTAGGATTTGGAATGTACTGTCTGTGAGTATGAGAGGCAGATTCACACAGTGAGTGGTTAGGATCTGGAATGCACTGTCTGTGAGTGTGGTGGAGACAGATTCACACAGTGAGTGGTTAGGATCTGGAATGTTCTGTCTGAGAGAATGAGAGGCAGATTCGCACAGCGAGTGGTTAGGATCTGGAATGTACTGTCTGTGAGTGTGGTGGAGGCAGATTCACACAGCGAGTGGTTAGGATCCGGAATGTACTGTCTGCGAGTGTGGTGGAGACAGATTCACACAGCGAGTGGTTAGGATCTGGAATGTACTGTCTGCGAGTGTGGTGGAGACAGATTCACACAGCGAGTGGTTAGGATCCGGAATGTTCTGTCTGAGAGTGTGGTGGAGGCAGATTCACACAGCGAGTGGCTAGGATCTGGAATGTACTGTCTGTGAGTGTGGTGGAGGCAGATTCACACAGCGAGTGGCTA
The DNA here is from genome assembly GCF_902713615.1 of Scyliorhinus canicula. Classification (NCBI taxonomy): domain Eukaryota; kingdom Metazoa; phylum Chordata; class Chondrichthyes; order Carcharhiniformes; family Scyliorhinidae; genus Scyliorhinus; species Scyliorhinus canicula. Next base: position 2,131,234 of record NC_052163.1, read on the forward strand.
GGATCCAGAATTTACTGTCTGAGAATGTGGTGGAGGCAGATTCACACAGCGAGTGGTTAGGATCTGGAATGTACTGTCTGTGAGTATGGTGGAGACAGATTCACACAGCGAGTGGTTAGGATCTGGAATGTACTGTCTGTGAGTGTGGTGGAGACAGATTCACACAGCGAGTGGTTAGGATCTGGAATGTACTGTCTGTGAGTGTGCTGGAGGCAGATTCACACAGCGAGTGGTTAGGATCTGGAATGTACTGTCTGTGAGTGTGGTGGAGACAGATTCACACAGCGAGTGGTTAGGATTTGGAATGTACTGTCTGTGAGTGTGGTGGAGGCAGATTCACACAGCGAGTTGTTAGGATTTAAAATGTTCTGTCTGAGAGAATGAGAGGCAGATTCGCACAGCGAGTGGTTAGGATCTGGAATGTACTGTCTGTGAGTGTGGTGGAGACAGATTCACACAGCGAGTGGTTAGCATCTGGAATTTACTGTCTGTGAGTGTGGTGGAGACAGATTCACACAGCGAGTGGTTAGGATACGGAATGTACTGACTGTGAGTGTGGTGGAGACAGATTCACACAGCGAGTGGTTAGGATCTGGAATGTACTGTTGTGAGTGTGGTGGAGACAGATTCACACAGCGAGTGATTAGCATCTGGAATGTACTGACTGTGAGTGTGGTGGAGACAGATTCACACAGCGAGTGGTTAGGATCTGGAATGTACTGTCTGTGAGTATGGTGGAGGCAGATTCACACAGCAAGTGGTTAGGATCCGGAATTTACTGTCTGTGAGTGTGGTGGAGGCAGATTCACACAGCGAGTGGCTAGGATCCGGAATGTTCTGTCTGAGAGTGTGGTGGAGGCAGATTCACACAGCGAGTGGTTAGGATCTGGAATGTACTGTCTGTGAGTGTGGTGGAGACAGATTCACACAGTGAGTGGTTAGGATCTGGAATGTTCTGTCTGAGAGAATGAGAGGCAGATTCGCACCACGAGTGGTTAGGATCTGGAATGTACTGTCTGTGAGTGTGGTGGAGACAGGTTCACACAGCGAGTGATTAGCATCTGGAATGTACTGTCTGTGAGTATGGTGGAGACAGATTCACACAGTGAGTGGTTAGGATCCGGAATGTACTGTCTGAGAGTGTGGTGGAGACAGATTCACACAGCGAGTGGTTAGGATCTGGAATGCAATGTCTGTGAGTGTGGTGAAGACAGATTCACACAGCGCGTGGTTAGGATCTGGAATGTACTGTCTGTGAGTGTGGTGAAGACAGATTCACACAGCGAGTGGTTAGGATCTGGAATGCAATGTCTGTGAGTGTGGTGGAGACAGATTCACACAGCGAGTGGTTAGGATCTGGAATGCAATGTCTGTGAGTGTGGTGAAGACAGATTCACACAGCGAGTGGTTAGGATCTGGAATGTACTGTCTGTGAGTATGGTGGAGACAGATTCACACAGCGAGTGGTTAGGATCTGGAATGTACTGTCTGTGAGTGTGGTGGAGACAGATTCACACAGCGAGTGGTTAGGATCTGGAATGTACTGTCTGTGAGTGTGGTGGAGACAGATTCACACAGCGAGTGATTAGGATCCGGAATGTACTGTCTGTGAGTGTGGTGGAGGCAGGATTTGGAATGTACTGTCTGAGAGTGTGGTGGAGACAGATTCACACAGCGGGTGGTTAGGATCTGGAATGTTCTGTCTGAGAGTGTGGTGGAGACAGATTCACACAGCGGGTGGTTAGGACCTGGAATGTATTGTCTGAGAGTGAAGAGGGAGCGCAGCACGGTCAGAGGGTCAGTACTGAGGGAGTGCCACACTGCACTGTCAGAGGGTCAGTACTGAGGGAGTTCTGCATGGTCAGAGGGTCAGTACTGAGGGAGTGGCGCACTGTCAGAGGGTCAGTACTGAGGGAGTGCTGCACTGTCAGAGGGTCAGTACTGAGGAAGTACCGCACTGTCAGAGGGTCAGTACTGAGGGAGTGCTGCACTGTCAGAAGGTCAGTACTGAGGGAGTGCTGCACTGTCAGAGGGTCAGTACTGAGGGAGTTCTGCACGGTCAGAGGGTCAGTACTGAGGGAGTGCTGCACTGTCAGAGGGTCAGTACTGAGAGAGTGCCGTACTGTCAGAGGGTCAGTACTGAGGGAGTGCTGCACTGTCAGAGGGTCAGTACTGAGGGAATGCTGCACTGTCAGAGGGTCAGTACTGAGGGAGTGCTGCACTGTCAGAGGGTCAGTACTGAGAGAGTGCCGTACTGTCAGAGGGTCAGTACTGAGGGAGTACTGCACTGTCAGAGGTTCAGTACTGAGGGAGTGCTGCACTGTCAGAGGGTCAGTACTGAGGGAGTGCTGCACTGTCAGAGGGTCAGTACTGAGGGAATGCTGCACTGTCAGAGGGTCAGTACTGAGGAAGTGCTGCACTGTCAGTGGGTCAGTACTGAGGGAGTGCTGCACTGTCAGAGGGTCAGTACTGAGGGAGTGCCGCACTGTCAGAGGATCAGTACTGAGGGAGTGCCGCACTGTCTGAGGGTCAGTACTGAGGGAGTGCTGCACTGTCAGAGGGTCAGTACTGAGGGAGTGCTGCACTGTCAGAGGGTCAGTACTGAGGGAGTGCCGCACTGTCAGAGGGTCAGTACTGAGGGAGTGCCGCACTGTCAGAGGGTCAGTACTGAGGGAGTGCTGCACTGTCAGAGGGTCAGTACTGAGGGAGTGCCGCACTGTCAGAGGGTCAGTACTGAGGGAGTGCCGCACTGTCAGAGGCTCAGTACTGAGGGAGTGCCGCACTGTCAGAGGGTCAGTACTGAGGGAGTGCTGCACTGTCAGAAGGTCAGTACTGAGGGAGTGCCGCACTGTCAGAGGGTCAGTACTGAGGGAGAGCTACACTGTCAGAGGGTCAGTACTGAGGGAGCGCTGCACTGTCAGAGGGTCAGTACTGAGGGAGTGCCGCACTGTCAGAGGGTCAGTACTGAGGGCGTGCCGCACTGTCAGAGGGTCAGTACTGAGGGAGTGCTGCACTGTCAGAGGGTCAGTACTGAGGGAGTGCCGCACTGTCAGAGGGTCAGTACTGAGGGAGTGCCGCACTGTGGGAGGGTCAGTACTGAGGGAGTGCCGCACTGTCAGAGGGTCAGTACTGAGGGAGTGCCGCACTGTCAGAGGGTCAGTACTGAGGGAGTGCCGCGCTGTCAGAGGGTCAGTACTGATGGAGTGCTGCACTGTCAGAGGGTCAGTACTGAGGGAGGGCCGCACTGTCAGAGGGTCAGTACTGAGGGAGTGCTGCACTGTCAGAGGGTCAGTACTGAGGGAGTGCCGCACTGTCAGAGGGGCAGTACTGAGGGAGTGCCGCACTGTCAGAGGGTCAGTACTGAAGGAGTGCTGCACTGTCAGAGGGTCAATACTGAGGTAGTGCTGCACTGTCAGAGGGTCAGTACTGAGGGAGTGCTGCACTGTCAGAGGGTCAGTACTGAGGGAGTGCTGCACTGTCAGAGGGTCAGTACTGAGGGAGTGCTGCACTGTCAGAGGGTCAGTTTAGATCCAATCTCAGGGAGTTCTGAGAAATAACCTCCTGATGGGTTGATTTTTCACCATCAAATGGGATACAGAAATATTGTGCTGCCTGTTTCTGTTGAAACAAGGGGCGAAATTCTCCAACCCCACGCAGGGTCGGAGAATCGGCCGGCAGCGGCGTTAATCCCGCTCCCGCCGGGTTTTTTATTCTCTGACCGGCCAAAAACCGGCGTTGTGCAAATCCCGCCGGCAGCCTCTGAAAACAGCTGGCGCCGGCGGGATTTCATTATATTTTTGTTTCAACAAATCTCCGGCCCGTGGCCACGTCGGCGAAAAACAGAGTAGCTTTAAAACGGCGTCAACCATCATCAATGGTTGACGCCGTTCAGTGTCGAGGGGGGGGGGGGGGGGGGTTGCGGCGTTGGGGGGGGTTTGCGGCGTTGGGGGGGTTGCGGCGTTGTTGGGGGGGTTGCGGCGTTGTTGGGGGGGTTTGCGGCATTGGGGGGGGTTGCGGCATTGGGGGGGGTTGCGGCATTGGGGGGGGTTGCGGCATTGGGGGGGGTTGCGGCGTTGGGGGGGGTTGCGGCATTGGGGGGGGTTGCGGCATTGGGGGGGGTTGCGGCGTTGGGGGGGGTTGCGGCATTGGGGGGGGTTGCGGCGTTGGGGGGGTTGCGGCGTTGGGGGGGTTGCGGCATTGGGGGGGGGTTGCGGCGTTGGGGGGGGTTGCGGCATTGGGGGGGGTTGCGGCGTTGGGGGGGTTGCGGCGTTGGGGGGGGTTGCGGCGTTGGGGGGGGTTGCGGCGTTGGGGGGGTTGCGGCGTTGGGGGGGGTTGCGGCGTTGGGGGGGATTGCGGCGTTGGGGGGGGTTGCGGCGTTGGGGGGGGGTTGCGGCGTTGGGGGGGGTTGCGGCGTTGGGGGGGGTTGCGGCATGGGGGGGTTGCGGCGTTGGGGGGGTTGCGGCGTGGGGGGGTTGCGGCGTTGGGGGGGTTGCGGCGTTGTTGGGGGGGTTGCGGCATTGTTGGGGGGGGGTTGCGGCGTTGAGAGGGGGGTAGAGGTGGTGGGAAGGGGGGTAGGGGTGGTGGGGAGGGGGGTAGGGGCGTTGGAGGGGGTAGGGGTGGTGGGGGGGTTTGGGGGCAGCGGCGTGCAGAGAGGGGGGGCGACGGATGCCCGGGGCCAACGCACCATCGCCCACCCCTCTGTACGCCGCTGCCCCCTACCCCAACCACCACCCCTACCTCCCTCCAACGCCGCCCCCCCATCTCTCCCAACGCCGCAAACCCCCCCATCAACGCCGCAAACCCCCCCTCAACGCCGCAACCCCCCCCTCTCAACGCCGCAACCCCCCCTCTCAACGCCGCAAAACCCCCCCTCAACGCCGCAACCCCCCCCCTCTCAACGCCGCAACCCCCCTCTCTCAACGCCGCAACCCCCCCCCTCTCAACGCCGGTACCCACACCCCCCTCCCCCTCCCTCTGAAGGCCGGTACCCACACACCCCCCTCTCTCCTCCTCCCCCCCTTTCTCTCCTCCTCCCCCCTTCCTTCCTCCTCCCCCCCTTCCTTCGTCCTCCCCCCCTCCTTCCTCCGTTAGTGGGTGGGGGGGTGCGCCGTTGAGAGAGGGGGGGTACCGGCGTTGAGGGGGGGTTGCGGCGTTGAGAGCGTGGGGGGTGGTGTTGGAGGGGGTTAGGGGTGGTGGGGAGGGGGGTAGGGGTGGTGAGGGGAGGGGGTTGGGGTAGGGGCAGCGGCGTGCAGAGGGGGGGCGACGGTGCGTTGGCCCTGGGCATCCGTCGCCCCCCCTCCTCTGCACGCCGCTGCCCCTACCCCAACCCCCCCCTCACCACCCATACCCCCTTCACCACCCCTACCCCCCTCCAACGCCGTCCCCAACCCCCTCCAACGCTGCCCCCCTCTCTCAATTCAACGCCGCAAACCCCCCCCCCTCTCCTCTCAACTCAATGCCGCAACCCCGCCCCCCCAAATGCCGGTCTGTCTCTCTCTCTCTCCCCCCCCCCCCCTCTCTCTCCTCCCCCCCCCCCCCCCCCCCCCCCCCCCCCCCCCAAAATGACGGTCTGTCTCTCTCCTCCTCCCTCCCCCCCCCCCCCAAAATGCCGGTCTGTCTCTCTCCTCCTCCTCACCCCCCCCCCAAAACGCCGGGTCTGTCTCCCCCCCCCCCAACAACGCCGGGTCTCGCCACTTCCGCAGCTGGTGAAATTGACGCCTATCGCGTCAGTCAGCTGCTGGCCCCTCCGGGAACGGAGAATAGCCGCCTAAAAGAAGGCCCCCACGCTGGAGTCATCCACACCAATTATGCTCGCCGGAAATCGGCGTTACGACGGTCTGCGGAGAATTTCGCCCTGACTCTATTGTGCAGTATTCGTGTGGGTGAGGAACAGACTAATCTCTGAGTTCTGTCTCATGTTTAAAACTGTTTTTACACCTCAATACCAGAATAGAATAATGCTGGGGCTGGTATACCCGTCCAACAAGGGGTCCTTGACAACAGGCTAAAGGGGCTAGAGGATAATCTCACATTTCCAAGATATGTGACTCTAATTCTGTCTGATTTACATTCCTGCAATCACCTTGGGATGTCTTTCCTACATTCCAGGCACCATTTCAATGCAAGTTGTTGTTGAAAGCTTCCTGTTTTATTGAAAACTTTTTTATCTTTTCATTCCCTCAGGATTGTGAAACGTTTGAGAAGTGTTGCCCTAACGTGTGTGGATTGAAGAGCTGTGTTGCCGCCAGGTACATGGCTATTAAAGGAAGAAAGGGACCAGTTGGGATGCCCAGAGGAGCCACTTGTGACCGCTTCATGTGTGTCCAGCAGGGCTCCGAATGTGATATCTGGGATGGACAACCCGTGTGCAAATGCAAGGACAGGTGTGAGAAGGAACCGCACTTCACCTGTGCCTCCGATGGGCTGACCTACTATAACAAGTGCTATATGGATGCTGAGGCATGCACCAAGGGAATCACACTGACTGTGGTCACCTGCACCCATCAGGTCACCTGGCCACACACTAGCCCCATGCCCCTGCAGACCACTTCCCACCCCACAACTGCTGACTCACTCACCACCTCCCAGGATGTGCTGCCCCCTGCCCTGCTCTCCAATCCTGTGCATCAGTCCACATATGTGGGAGGTACAGTCAGTTTCCTCTGTGATGTCAGTGGAAGACCCAGACCTGAGATCACATGGGAGAAGGAGCTGGATGGGAGAGAGAACATCATCATGAGACCCAATCACGTCAACGGAAATGTGGTTGTTACCAACATTGGGCAGCTGGTAATTTACAACGCTCAACTACAAGATGTTGGGATCTACACTTGCACAGCCAGGAATCCCGGAGGCTTCCTAAGGGCAAACTTCCCCCTATCAGTGATCAAGAGGGAAGATCTGATGAGGCAAAACTCTGAAAACACAACTCAGATCCCAGCCACCGAGTGTTTGAAACAGCCTGACCGAGAGACCTGTGGCGAGCAGCAAATCAGGTGGTATTATGACTCCAAGAAAAACAACTGCTTCACCTTTAATTATGGGCGCTGTGATGGGAACATGAACCACTTTGAAACCTATGAGGCTTGTATGTCAACCTGCATGAACGAACCTGTCAACATCTGCAATCTGCCAGCTTTGCAGGGTCCCTGTAAAGTGTGGGACCCACGGTGGGCTTATAACAGCCTGATGAAGCAGTGTCAGAGTTTCATCTATGGAGGCTGTGGTGGGAATGAAAACAACTTTGAAAGCAGAGAGACCTGCGAGGAAATCTGCCCTTATCCAAGGAGCCAGCAATGCAAAGTCTGCAAACCACGCTTCAAGATAGTGACCAGCTACTGCAAGAGTGACTACGTGATAGTTGGACGCATAACTGAATTGACAGAAGAGACAGATTCTGGCCGAGCATTGTTTACTGTGGATAGAGTCCTGAAGGATGAAAAGATGGGACTTCAGTTCTTTGGCAGTGAGGTCCTGGAGATCACTCTGTTAAACATGGACTGGAATTGCCCATGTCCCAATATGACCACAGAAGATGATCCTCTGATTGTTATGGGGGACGTCCACAATGGAATGGCTGTACTCCAGCCCCACAGTTTTGTGAGGACTGTGAATGAGAAACGGATCAAGAAACTGTTTGAGGTCAAGGATAAGAAAACCTGTGACCTTCTGAGGGAACTGACAGGACTTCAATAGGCTGCTATTGATCGATAGGTTATTGGTCAGTATATGTGCAGAGGTCCTTGCAGAAAAAAAGATACATTTATGAAAAGCTTTTTGGAAAAAGATCTCACTTTAGACAAACTAATTAAATAAGCACTTAACTTGCTAGATTTTTAACGGCTTGCGAGATGTCTAAGTAAAATCTTTGATGATTGATAAGATCATTTCTTAATGATGGGCCTTTGTGATGACATAATGAGCCCTCTGTGGTGTTAGGACAGTAGCAATTTATTACTCTGTTTGTTTAAAGGTCCATGAATTCTGATGATTCCCCCAATATTCTGGATATAATAACGGGAGATACTTGTATACTTATTGCTGTCTCTTAGTTGTATCTTTACGCTAATATTCAATATGAAGATCCTCTGGTCAGACTCACAGTCGCCATGTTGTATAGATCAGGAAGTGACATCATGATTCCACCATGCATCATAGGTTCAAAGCTCAAGGGTGAGGGCTGGATGGATTCTTCTCCTGAAAGGTCACTAATACCCCAGGGGTTGAGTCCAATGCAGAAGGTTAACCAAGCTGCTGGTCAATCATTTTGGGAATAGGTCACATTGCATAACAACCAAATTCAACATTTCACTAATCGGATATCCACATTCCCGACTTTCCTCAGGAGGATTGTGTCAAGAATGTGAAGAAGGATTGGCCTGGCCAATGGGAGAGCTGCTAATGCCACTCTGAGCAAACAATACGAAATCAAGCAGACCCCCAATGTAAAGTGATAATTATCATCACAAGTAATGGCCTAGGCCTCTAGGACCAGCTTCACAACAGAAATGCCATGGGTTTGGGGCGGGGGGGGGGCTTTACAACAGAAATGCCATGGGTTTGGGGCGGGGGGGGGCTTCACAACAGAAATGCCATGGGTTTGGGGCGGGGGGGGGGGGGGGGGTGGTGAGAGACAGCGACAGGCACCCTCTTCCAATCATTGTCATTTCCTGAGTTAATTAACAGCAGCTTCAGACAGCTGCACTCTTCCTGGGACTAGCTGGATGATCACATAGAACACGTGGGTTCATTGAGGGAGGCATGGTGGCGCAGTGGTTAGCACTGCTGCCTCACGGCACCGAGGACCCAGTCCCTGCCCTGGGTCACTGTCCGTGTGGAGTTTGCACATTTGGGTCACTGTCCGTGTGGAGTGTGCACATTCTCCCCGTGTCTGCGTGGGTTTCACCCCCACAACTCAAAGATGTGCAGGCTAGGTGGATTGGCCACGCTAAATTGCCCCTTAATTGGAAAAAAAAAGAATTGGGCACTCTAAACTTATGGAAAAAAACACATGGGTTCATCAGCCCAATGTATGAAGCATTAAATATCACAAGTTACAGTGCATTCGCTCTGAGATTAGTCCACCTAGTACAGCTACTTGAGATGGCACGTGTCAACTATTAAACTAACATGAGAAAATTATGTTGGGAAAAATGTGAAGGGCGTTTTACCCTGTATCTAACCCCGTGCTGTACCTGTCCTGGGAGTGTTTGATGGGGACAGTGTAGAGGGAGCTTTACTCTGTATCTAGCCCCGTGCTGTACCTGTCCTGGGAGTGTTTGATGGGGACAGTGTAGAGGGAGCTTTACTCTGCATCTAACCCCGTGCTGTACCTGTCCTGGGAGTGTTTGATGGGGACAGTGTAGAGGGAGCTTTACTCTGTATCTAACCCCGTGCTGTACCTGTCCAGGGAGTGTTTGATGGGGACAGTGTAGAGGGAGCTTTACTCTGTATCTAACCCCGTGCTGTAACTGCCCTGGGAGTGTTTGATGGGGACAGTGTAGAGGGAGCTTTACTCTGTATCTAACCCCGTGCTGTACCTGTCCAGGGAGTGTTTGATGGGGACAGTGTAGAGGGAGCTTTACTCTGTATCTAACCCCGTGCTGTACCTGTCCTGGGAGTGTTTGATGGAGACAGTGTAGAGGGAGCTTTACTCTGTATCTAACCCCGTGCTGTACCTGTCCTGGGAGTGTTTGATGGGGACAGTGTAGAGGGAGCTTTACTCTGTATCTAACCCCGTGCTGTACCTGTCCTGGGAGTGTTTGATGGGGACAGTGTAGAGGGAGCTTTACTCTGTATCTAACCCCGTGCTGTACCTGTCCTGGGAGTGTTTGATGGGGACAGTGTAGAGGGAGCTTTACTCTGTATCTAACCCTGTGCTTTACCTGTCCTGGGAGTGTTTGATGGGGACAGTGTAGAGGGAGCTTTACTCTGTATCTAACCCCGTGCTGTACCTGTCCTGGGAGTATTTGATGGGGACAGTGTAGTGGGAGCTTTACTCTGTATCTAACCCTGTGCTTTACCTGTCCTGGGAGTGTTTGATGGGGACAGTGTAGAGGGAGCTTTACTCTGTATCTAACCCCGTGCTGTACCTGTCCTGGGAGTGTTTGAAGGGGACAGTGTAGAGGGAGCTTTACTCTGTATCTAACCCCATGCTGTACCTGCCCTGGGAGTGTTTGATGGGGACAGTGTAGAGGCAGCTTTACTCTGTATCTAACCCCGTGCTGTACCTGTCCTGGGAGTGTTTGATGGGGACAGTGTAGAGGGAGCTTTACTCTGTATCTAACCCCGTGCTGTACCTGTCCTGGGAGTGTTTGATGGGGACAGTGTAGAGGGAGCTTTACTCTGTATCTAACCCGTGCTGTACCTGTCCTGGGAGTGTTTGATGGGGACAGTGTAGAGGGAGCTTTCCTCTGTATCTAACCCTGTACCTGTCCTGGGAGTGTTTGATGGGGACAGTGTAGAGGGAGCTTTACTCTGTATCTAACCCTGTACCTGTCCTGGGATTGTTTGATGGGGACACTGGGGATGGGTAAGAGACAACTGTTTAACAAAATAGATATTGACTTGTCATTCCCAATTGAAATGTTGCCATAATGATAATAAAATTGCAATGACTGGGATTGATCTGCCAACGTGGTAACAATGTGATTTTGTAAATAGTTCAACAATTGATTCGAATAATAAGAAACCATTTGTAGAATGTTTTTGATTTTACTGTGAATGAATTTACAATAACTGTAAATACTATTTATTTGTACTTGGATATAGTGCCCTACTGTCTGATTATTTAATCTTAATAAAATATTATTGAGTTTGTCTCCATTCTGCTGTATTCATCTGTCTTTTTAAATAGTCACTTGTGTGATGTCAGCATTTTTGCCCATCCCTAATTGCCCTTGAGAAGGTGGTGGTGAGCTGCCTTCGTTAACTGCTGCCCTCAACGTGGCGTAGGTACACCCACAGTGCTGTTAGGGTGCAAATTCCAAGCTTTTGATCTAGTGACAGTGAAGGAACTGGCATACAGTTCGGAGGAGGTTTGGAGGGGAATCAAAGGGTATTTTTTTATCCAGAGGGTGGAGGGTCCAGGTCACACAGCCCGAAAGGGTGGGAGAAGCAGAAATCCTCTACACACTTCAGAAGCACTTAGATATGCATTTGACGTGCCAGACGCTCCAAGGACTGGGTGCTGGAAAGCAGCATTGGGCTGGATGCTGTTACAGACATGATGGATCAAATAGGCATCAATGGCTTAAATGTCTATGATTGTATAGATTGTGGTTTGAAGGGAACCTTGCAGGTGTTGATGTTCCCAAGGACCTGTTGTCCTTGCCCTTCAAAATAGCAGAGGTCGTAGGTTTGGAAGGTGCTGTTGAAGGAGCCTTAGTGAATTTCTGCCGTTCGTCTTCTAGATGGTAAACACGGCTGCCACAGTGCATCAGTGGTGGAGGGAGTGAAATTTAAGGTGGTGGATGGGAAGCCAATCAAGCGGGTGACTTTAGACTGGATGGTGTCGAGTTTTCTGAGTGTTGGAGCCGCACTCATCCAGGCAAGTGGAGAGTATTCCATTACACTCCTGACCTGTGCCTTGTAGATGGTGGACTGGCTTTGGGGGGGATCAGGAGGTGAGTTACTCACCGTAGGGTTCCCAGCCTCTGACCTGCTCTTGTAGCCACAGTATTTATATAGCTGGTCTACTTCCGTCTCTTGTCAATGTTGATTGTGCTCCTGCTAAACCTTCAAGCTGTTTCTCCTCTCATGGTGAAACATTCCCACCAGATAACTTTCTGATACATCGTCATCTCTGTGCTCAGATACTGCATGCTGGCAAGCTATTCCACCTGGGAGGTTTTCATCTCCATTAATACATACACACAGGAGCAATTTCCATTGCGAATCAGTGGGACATGAGGAATGCTACCCTTTCTAATAAAATGCCACAATTACAAGAACGTCATGTAACTGGGGAAACAATTTGGCGGAGATTGGAATGGGAGCCCTGAACATGCTGATTTTCACGGCATAAAATTGGGAATAAAATTACACTGGAGATTGTGTTATTGTGGCCCTGTTTTTACAGTGGGTGTAACATTATTCTGTGTTGTCCTGGGCTTGTAGACCATGTGTAATGTTACACTCCAGGTAGTGTTCTGGATCTATATTTATCCTGGGTGTAATGATGCACTGGGGGTAGTGTTATCCTGGGCTTGTTTTAATACTGGATATAATATTAAACTGCAGGTAATGTTATCCTGGATCTGTATATTGCTCATGTTATTACACCGGGGGGTTATGTTTTGAGTGTGGTTTTGCACTTATTACAATCCCAGTTGATGTTATAACAGATGGAAGGATCCCAGAATGAATCCCTGGCTTAAAAGAACTTTTTAAAAAAAAGTAAAATATGGAGGTATAGAGTCACAGGACCACTCATTCGTTTTAAAACAAATATTTATCAAACAGAAAAAAATTGGGATTATGATACAATATTGCCTTCACTCCCACCTTAGCTTACCAATTACAAACAGGTTTTAAGATCAGCACAGTTTGCAAAGTACATCTTAATCTACAACTGTCTTATTCACACAAAGTCCATTTTCAGCACAGAAGATGACTGTGGGACAAGACACTCTGAATCCAAAGTGAATGTTTGTGGATTTCTCCTCAGATGATTGTCACATGAGAGTTTCCAAACTCCACTCCCAAAAAAAAATATAAAATATCTTCTCTCATAATTCTACTTTCCTTTAGAAGTTTGGATTCCCAAATCCAGACCAGGTTTTAAAAATAATCCTTTTAAACAAAACTTCCACGCCACTTTCAACAGCGAATCCAGTCCAGGAGTTTACACCAACCCCTTTTTAATTTATTTGTCCTAACCATTGTGCAAGCTGCTCACTGTATTAAAATGGCATCAGATGTTTGATTTACCTTTGAAGGCTGCTGCCCCACATTAATTCTAGTTACTGCAATTGTCTCTTTAACTCAGAACACTTTGTTTACTCTTCCTTGAATTCTTCTGAACAATATCTGGGCACAGTTCACTTAATTCCAGTCATTTTAAACATACTTTCTGCCCCAATTTCCTGGTTATCTGGACTGTAACGTGTACTTTAGGACACCTGCCTCTTTGCAGATTCCATCCTGTCCAGTCTTTCTTCTGGCAGAGTTGAGAGATGTTCACTCCCCAAGGTCCTGTCTCCAACTGCAATCAAATTAACTAAACAAAACTTAAAAGCTTCTCTATCTTACAAGGCCCCTGCTGTTAAGCAATCGCTGCTAATGTAATTATTCTTCACGCTGTAGCCCTCTCTAAGCTCCATCGATCACACTTGGAATTGAAACCAACCCCCACACATACAAATGCCTTTGTTCAGCATGAATCTAACTATAGGCACAGAAACATTAAATTAACCCCACTTAAATTTATACCTAATTTCTAATGTTTATAAATACAAATATAAATCCCTTAAAACAATCTTTGTTTTCCTAGCGCACTGCGGTGTCTGTATAGTGGGTGTAATATTATGCTGAGGGGATTGTTATCTGGGGTCTGCTTTTATAATGGTTGCAATATTACACTCCAGTTGTATTTTCCTGGGTCCGTTTTCTACTGGGTGTAATATTACACCGGGTAAAACTATAAGACTTAAGAGCAGAGTAGGCCATTTGAGTTTGCTCCACCATTCAGTGATATTATGACTGTTCTGATGTGATAATTCTCAACTCCACTTTCCTCCCTTATCCTCTAACCCTTGATCCCCTTACTGATCTGTCTGTTTCAACCTCGAACATTATTGACCACCCAGCTTCTTTAGATTTAATGTTCATGGGGCCATGCACTCACTTTAATTTCTGGCCCCTTCCACCCCCCCCCCCCCCCCCACCTCCCCCCCCCTCCCCCCCCCCCCCCCCACCTCCCCCCTCCCCCCCCCCCGCTCCGCCACCGACCCTCGTACCACAGAACGCGAAGGCGGAAGCCACAAAGATAACACTAATTGCTCACTGCTGTTTAACTTCTTTTAAAAACGCACCTGCATGAATAATTGCTGAAGTAAAAGCCAAGCTTCCTGTCAGAATGACGGTAAAGATGGTCAATATTGCGACGTGTGAGCCTTGAGGTGCAAAACATGGGACTTCTTGATCAGCATCAAGATGGAAAAATCAGCCAGTGAGATCACTGCATTAAAGTCCAGCACAGGAGCAAATACTCCAATCAACAAGAGGCATAAGCTGCCATTCAGTACATTTCAAAAATAAAAGTTAACTCCCTTACTTCCTGTCACAAAATCAAACACGTTATTGCTGTAAACTCATGTGAGTGTCATGCCCAGTAAGTCCAAGTCCACTGTCAGTGGTTTTGTCTGACACGATTCCGTTCTTTCCCCTGGGTGAGACTCCCTGAAGGCCTGTCTTGAGAACGATGCTGGTTAAAACGATCAACATTTGACCAGCTGCAGATGTTATATCAGACCAGCATTGAAAACCAGAATTTAAACAGGACAACATGGAAGAGGGACTGATTTTTAAGATCTACTTGCTTCATCCTTTTTGGCAGTTTAGATCATTTTTCTCGACACTGTTTCATTACAAAATCATCAATTACATCATGTTTAGTAAAACCTTTAAAGACGCACTTTCAATCGTCAATATTGCTGAACTTGTCAAATGTTACTGGCTCAGTGCACTCCGCAAATAATTTTAAACTCTTTTCAACACAGAAAAAGAACATTCACCAGAAGCATTTGTGACAGGTAGTGTTAAAAATATTCTCAGACTGGTTTCCACATTTGGCAAGGTTGCTTGCAAACTTTCATGTACAAGTCTGTACAAATCATCTGGTGATCTCAAAGCACAGAGCTCATCATTATCAATGAAATATATGAATTGTTTCACTTCATCTTCAAAAGGATTTGTGTCCACCTGGTAAATTCACTTAATTTATTACTGAAGCAGCTTTTAATATTTTCATCCAAACGTCTGTCAAAAAACACACAAAATAAATCAACTGTTTTCTTCAGAGATTCACTTCTACTCTGCAATTGAACCATTATTGTGTCACAAATAACATTGACAGTCTCAATTATGATATTCTCTTTCCCTTTAAAAATGATTTAATTATCTCTAGTTTCATTGAAAAATAACTTCCTGCTTATTCTACACTTCTCATCATCAGAGGGACCTGTATTCACTATTACTGTTAGTGCCTCTGCTTCTACTGAGTTATAGTAATTTCAAACTTCCATGACAAAACATCTAACTGAGGCTAACAATTTTGCAGCAGTCATAAGTTCATAAGATATATGAGCAGAGTTAGACCATTCAGCCCATCGAGTCTGCTCTGTCATTCGATCATAAGAACATAAGAACTAGGAGCAGGAGTAGGCCATCTGGCCCCTCGAGTCTGCTCCGCCATTCTATGAGATCATGGCTGATCTTTTGTGGACTCAGCTCCACTTTCCGGCCCGAACACCATAACCCTTAATCCCTTTATTCTTCAAAAAACTATCTATCTTTACCTTAAAAACATTTAATGAAGGAGCCTCAACTCCTTCACTGGGCAAGGAATTCCATAGATTCACAACTCTTTGGGTGAAGAGGTTCCTCCTAAACTCAGTCCTAAATCTACTTCCCCTTATTTTGAGGCTATGTCCCCTAGTTCTGCTTTCACCCGCCAGTGGAAACAACCTGCCCGCATCTATCCTATCTATTCCCTTCATAATTTTAAATGTTTCTATAAGATCCCCCCTCATCCTTCTAAATTCCAACGAGTACAGTCCCAGTCTACTCAACCTCTCCTCATAATCCAACCCCTTCAGCTCTGGGATTAACCTAGTGAATCTCCTCTGCACACCCTCTAGTGCCAGTATGTCCTTTCTCAAGTAAGGAGACCAAAACTGAACACAATACTCCAGGTGTGGCCTTACTAACACCTTATACAATTGCAACATAACCTCCGTAGTCTTAAACTCCATCCCTCTAGCAATGAAGGACAAACTTTCATTTGCCTTCTTAATCACCTGTTGCACCTGTAAACCAACTTTCTGTGACTCATGCACTAGCACACCCAGGTCTCTCTGCACAGCGGCATGCTTTAATATTTTATCATTTAAATAATAATCCCGTTTGCTGTTATTCCTACCAAAATGGATAACCTCACATTTGTCAACATTGTATTCCATCTGCCAAACCCTAGCCCATTCACTTAACCTATCCAAATCCCTCTGCAGACTCACAGTATCCTCTGCACTTTTCGCTTTACCACTCATCTTAGTGTCATCTGCAAACTTGGACACATTGCCCTTGGTCCCCAACTCCAAATCATCTATGTAAATTGTGAACAATTGTGGGCCCAACACAGATCCCTGAGGGACACCACTAGCTACTGATTGTCAACCAGAGAAACACCCATTAATCCCCACTCTTTGCTTTCTATTAATTAACCAATCCTCTATCCATGCTACTACTTTACCCTTAATGCCATGCATCTTTATCTTATGCAGCAACCTTTGTGTGGCACCTTGTCAAAGGCTTTCTGGAAATCCAGATATACCACATCCATTGGCTCCCCATTATCTACTGCCCTGGTAATGTCCTCAAAAAATTCCACTAAATTAGTTAGGCACGACCTGCCCTTTATGAACCCATGCTGCGTCTGCCCAATGGGACAATTCCTATCCAGATGCCTCGCTATTTCTTCCTTGATGATAGATTCCAGCATCTTCCCGACTACTGAAGTTAAGCTCACTGGCCTATAATTTCCTGCTCTCTGCCTACCTCCTTTTTTAAACAGTGGTGCCACGTTTGCTAATTTCCAATCCACCGGGACCACCTCAGAGTCTAGTGAATTTTGGTAAATCATCATTAGTGCATCTGCAATTTCCCTAGCCATCTCTTTTAGCACTCTGGGATGCATTCCATCAGGGCCAGGAGACTTGTCTACCTTTAGCCCCATTAGCTTGCCCATCACTACCTCCTTAGTGATAACAATCCTCTCAAGGTCATTACCTGTCATAGCCTCATTTCTATCAGTCGCTGGCATGTTATTTGTGTCTTCCACTGTGAAGACCGACCCAAAAAACCTATTCAGTTCCTCAGCCATTTCCTCATCTCCCATTATTAAATCTCCCTTCTCATCCTCTAAAGGACCAATATTTACCTTAGCCACTCTTTTTTGTTTTATATATTTGTATATCCTCATCCCCATTCTCCTGCCTTCTCCCCATAACCCCTGATCTTCATATTAATCAAGAAACCCTCTTATTGATCATGAACACGTGCGGTCCATGGGCTCCACCTCACGGTCTCCAGGGCTTCAAGCTCAGGGTTCTTATTTCCTCTTCTTGCGATGGTTGTTCCCGGGTTCTGTTTGCCAGTACATGTATACCTTATTTGACAAGGAGGTGTGTGACTCAGTACCAGCATTCTGCTCATTCCAGCAGACACAATCTCATCGTTCCAGTTAATCAAGTAATCTCCAGGTGTTTGTCTCATTAAACAAGATCTCATTACTTCAGTTACTAGGTTAATCATAGAATTTACTGTGCAGAAGGAGGCCATTCGGCCCATTGAGTCTGCACCGGCCCTTACAAAGAGCACCCTACTCAAGCCCACGTATCTACCCTATCCCTGTAACCCAGTAACCCCCACTTAACCTTTTTTGGACACTAAGGGCAATTGATCATGGCCAGTCCACCTAACCCGCACATCTTTGGACTGTGGGAGGAAACCGGAGCACCCGGAGGAAACCCACGCAGTCACGGGGAGAACGTGCAGACTCCGCACAGACAGTGACCCAGCGGGAATTCGAATCTGGGACCCCTGGAGTTGTGAAGCTATGCTAACCACTGTGCTACCGTGCTGTTATCTTCTGATGAAGCTGCAATCACCTGCGATGATATGTCTGTTTAACCCAGAGTTTGTTATGACCATATTTGGTTAGAGCCAATTGCCTCCTCAGAGTTGGTTATTTTTGACCAGCATGCAATTTGGTCTGGCCACAGCTTTCACAAGTCTGAATCTGATGCAGCTATGTCTGATATGGTTTCCTTTATATCAGCAAAGCTCAGTTTCTAGGCCAAAACAGCATCTGCACGTGTGGACCACCTGGTGACCCAAATTATTTTGACCGCCAAATGTTTACCATGTGCCTGCTCCAAACACGATTGCAGCCTCTTCCACCGATGCATGGAAACCGAAAAGAAGGCATACAAGTTTTAAACCAGGTCAAAAATACGTACAGCCCGCTCACAAGATTCAGCTACTGAATTGCAGATTACATTCAAGGAATGACTGGAACATTGGATGTATAATCCACAGCAGCTTGCAGTGTTCAGACTTGCTTGTAGACCTGAATATTTTACCGCCATATTTGCGGCACTTTTGAAGCTCTACCCACAACCATTTTTGATGTCCAAACCTAGGTTTGCAATGATTTCCAAAACAGGTGCTCAGATGTGTTGGAATGTAACTGGGCAAAACAAAGAAATTGCTCTCCAACTTCACCATCGCTGGTCATAGATCTTAAAATTAATGTTAATCAGTCCACATGACTCACATCTGGGGCGAAATTCTCCCCTACCCGGGGTAGCGGAGTGGCGCCAACCACTCCGGTGTCGGGTCTCCCCAAAGGTGCAGAATTCTCCGCACCTTTAGGTGGCTAGGCCCACGCCGGAGTGGCTCCCGCTCCACCGACTGGTGCCAACAGCCTTTGGCGCTACGCCGATCAGCGTCGGGGCTGGCCGTAAGGCCTTCGCCGGTCGGCGTGAGTCCGCGCATGCGCCGGAGCGTCAGCAGCTGCTGACGTCACCACCGGCACATGCGCGGTGGAGGGGGTCTCTTCCGCCTCCGCCATGGTGGAGGCCGTGGCGGCGGCGGAAGAAAAAGAGTGCCCCCATGGCACAGGCCTGCCCGCTGATCGGTGGGCCCCGATCGCGGGTCAGGCCACTGTGGGGGCATCTCCCGGGGTCCGATTGCCCCGCGCCCCCCCCAAGGACCCCGGGGCCCGCTCGCGCCGCCAATCCCGCCGGCACAGAGGTGGTTTATACCACGTCAGCGGGAGAGGCCTGTCAGCGGCAGGACTTCGACCCATCGTGGGCCGGAGAATTGCCGCGGGGCGCCCGCCGATCGGCGTGGTGCGATTCCCGCTCCCGCCGATTCCCGGGTGGCGGAGAATTCCGGCCACGGGGGGGGGGGGGGGGGGGGGGGGGGATTTACGCCGGCCCCGGGCAATTCCCTGACCCTGTGGGAGGTCGGAGAATTCCAGTCACGGGGGGGGGGGGGGGGGGGGGGGGGGTGATTTACGCCGGCCTCGGGCGATTCCCTGACCCTGTGGGGGGTCGGAGAATTCTACCCCTGGTGTTGAATCAACAATTATGCAATTGTATTTGACACCTTTTACTTCATTAGTGATTTAGTTTCTGAGTCTCATTATAGTGATGAAGTCATCGTAGGTCACTTGTGTTAAATGTTGGTCTTTTCTGAGCCACAATATTGATAACTTTTCAAATGCTTTTGGAGAAGCTCGTCAGATTCACTGAGATATTGAAGACAGGCTGAAGAATTACCTCTTTGACTTGACACTGACATCTTGTGGAGGTAGTCTCCAGGAAGACAGCAATTTGATTGTAGCCAACAACACATCCCAGCACTTTGCTCCAATCAGAACACTCTTTTCCAAACAAAGCCAATAACCCAGAATCAATTCTCCCAGATAATTTACATCTTTGAACGAACGCACACATATTCTTAATATGAATTTTGGAAGTTTTATAATCTGCGATATCTCTTCCAACATTTCTCCAGTTAGATAACACGTCAACAAATCATTATTTCGGGCAGCATGGTGACGCAGTGGTTAGCATTGCAGCCTCACGGTGCTGAGGTCCCAGGTTCGAATCCCGGCTCTGGGTCACCGCCCGTGTGGAGTTTGCACATTCTCCCCGTGTTTGCGTGGGTTTCGCCCACAACCCAAAGATGTGCAGGGTAGGTGGATTGGCCATGCTAAATTGCCCCTTAATTGGAATTTTGTTTTCAAAATTAGGGCTGGATAGTTACCGTCAATGACGTGTAAAGACAATCTGTGGTCGGTCCGCTTAGCTGCTCATTTACATCAATGCAGCCCCTCAACGGAACCACTTTCCCAGTATAATTATTTAGTATTATCTTTGAGAGAGTCGCTGTGTCACAGATTCTTATGATAAATCGTTTCTGGCACCAATGGAATGGCTGCTCCAGTGTCCACCTCCATTTTCACTGGTTGTCTGTTTGGTAAAGGACTGACCCAGTAATGGCTTGTTGTGTCAGCAATGGCCAGTACGGTCAACGATAGCTCGTCACCTGACTGGTCCTATCTCGGCCACCTTTTGCACCTTTCCCTCTGTTCGATTTCCCACTTGATGTATTTGGTTCTTGCTTTTTAGAATTCTTGTTTGAAACTTGTGGCTTTTTTCTCTATTACGCACATTCTATTTGCCCCTTTTGACCACAATTCCTGCATTTCACATCTTTACTCCAGCAATCAGTTGCTCTTTGCCCAGATTTTGCACATCGGTGGTAATATCAAACCTGTCTCGGTTTTCGGGTATCAGCCGATATCTTATGGATTTTAATTGCTGGAGCTTCATTGTTGGTTACGTTTATGGAGCCTGAACCTCAGGCCAGTGACCAGAGGCCTAAGTGACAAGTGGCCCTACAATAACACCACAATGTCATCGCTGGGTTTGGGAGCCTGTCTTTTCTGACTGTACCAGCCCTGGTAGGAGGTGGAAGGTTTTTCCATTTTCATTTTGGTGAGCAGTTTTGGGCCCCGTATCTAAGGAAGGATGTGCTGGTCTTGGAAAGGGTCCAGAGGAGGCGTGTGCGCGGTGAAGGCGGTGCGCGGTGAAGGCGGTGTGCGGTGAAGGCGGTGCGCCGTGAAGGCGGTGTGCCGTGAAGGTGGTGTGCCGTGAAGGCGGTGTGCGGTGAAGGCGGTGTGCCATGAAGGCGGTGTGCCGTGAAGGCGGTGTGCGGTGAAGGCGGTGTGCCGTGAAGGCGGTGTGCGGTGAAGGCGGTGTGCCATGAAGGCGGTGTGCCGTGAAGGCGGTGTGCGGTGAAGGCGGTGTGCGGTGAAGGCGGTGTGCGGTGAAGGCGGTGTGCGGTGAAGGCGGTGTGCGGTGAAGGCGGTGTGCTGTGAAGGTGGTGCGCTGTGAAGGCGGTGCGCCGTGAAGGCGGTGTGCCGTGAAGGCGCTGTGCCGTGAAGGCGGTGCGCGGTGAAGGAGGTGTGCGGTGAAGGCGGTGTGCTGTGAAGGCGGTGTGCGGTGAAGGCGGTGTGCCGTGAAGGCGGTGCGCGGCGAAGGCCGTGTGCGGTGAAGGCGGTGTGCCGTGAAGGCGGTGTGCGGTGAAGGCGGTGTGCCGTGAAGGCGGTGTGCTGTGAAGGCGGTGCGCCGTGAAGGCGGTGTGCTGTGAAGGCGGTGTGCTGTGAAGGCGGTGCGCGGTGAAGGCGGTGTGCCGTGAAGGCGGTGTGCTGTGAAGGCGGTGCGCGGTGAAGGCGGTGTGCCGTGAAGGCGGTGTGCCGTGAAGGCGGTGTGCCATGAAGGCGGTGTGTGGTGAAGGCGGTGTGCCGTGAAGGCGGTGCGCGGTGAAGGAGGTGTGCGGTGAAGGCGGTGTGCCGTGAAGGCGGTGTGCCGTGAAGGCGGTGTGCTGTGAAGGCGGTGCGCCGTGAAGGCGGTGTGCTGTGAAGGCGGTGTGCCGTGAAGGCGGTGTGCGGTGAAGGCGGTGTGCGGTGAAGGCGGTGTGCGGTGAAGGCGGTGTGCCGTGAAGGCGGTGTGCCGTGAAGGCGGTGTGCTGTGAAGGCGGTGCGCCATGAAGGCGGTGTGTGGTGAAGGCGGTGTGCGGTGAAGGCGGTGTGCGGTGAAGGCGGTGTGCCGTGAAGGCGGTGTGCCGTGAAGGCGGTGTGCGGTGAAGGCGGTGCGCCGTGAAGGCGGTGCGCCGTGAAGGCGGTGTGCGGTGAAGGCGGTGTGCCGTGAAGGCGGTGTGCGGTGAAGGCGGTGTGCCGTGAAGGCGTTGTGCTGTGAAGGCGGTGTGCGGTGAAGGCGGTGTGCCGTGAAGGCGGTGTGCCGTGAAGGCGGTGCGCCGTGAAGGCGGTGTGCGGTGAACATGGTGTGCGGTGAAGGCGGTGTGCCGTGAAGGCGGTGTGCGGTGATGGCGGTGCGCCGTGAAGGCGGTGTGCCGTGATGGCGGTGTGCGGTGATGGCGGTGTGCCGTGAAGGCGGTGTGCCGTGAAGGCGGTGTGCGGTGAAGGCGGTGTGCGGTGAAGGCGGTGTGCTGTGAAGGCGGTGTGCGGTGAAGGCGGTGTGCCGTGAAGGCGGTGTGCGGTGAAGGCGGTGTGCGGTG
Organism: Scyliorhinus canicula; assembly: GCF_902713615.1. Taxonomy (NCBI): domain Eukaryota; kingdom Metazoa; phylum Chordata; class Chondrichthyes; order Carcharhiniformes; family Scyliorhinidae; genus Scyliorhinus; species Scyliorhinus canicula. The sequence continues at coordinate 2,153,605 of NC_052163.1, forward strand.
AAGGCGGTGTGCAGTGAAGGCGGTGTGCGGTGAAGGCGGTGTGCCGTGATGGCGGTGTGCGGTGAAGGCGGTGTGCCGTGAAGGCGGTGTGCGGTGAATGCGGTGTGCGGTGAAGGCGGTGTGCGGTGAAGGCGGTGTGCCGTGAAGGCGGGTGTGCCGTGAAGGCGGTGTGCCGTGAAGGCGGTGCGCCGTGAAGGCGGTGTGCCGTGAAGGCGGTGTGCTGTGAAGGCGGTGTGCCGTGAAGGCGGTGTGCCGTGAAGGCGGTGTGCTGTGAAGGCGGTGTGCGGTGAAGGCGGTGTGCGGTGAAGGCGGTGCGCTGTGAAGGCGGTGTGCTGTGAAGGCGGTGCGCGGTGAAGGCGGTGTGCGGTGAAGGCGGTGTGCGGTGAAGGCGGTGTGCGGTGAAGGCGGTGTGCGGTGAAGGCGGTGTGCCGTGAAGGCGATGTGCCATGAAGGCGGTGTGCGGTGAAGGCGGTGCGCGGTGAAGGCGGTGTGCGGTGAAGGCGGTGTGCCGTGAAGGCGGTGTGCGGTGAAGGCGGTGTGCCGTGAAGGCGGTGTGCCGTGAAGGCGGTGTGCGGTGAAGGCGGTGTGCCGTGAAGGCGGTGTGCTGTGAAGGCGGTGTGCGGGGATGGCGGTGTGCGTTGATGGCGGTGTGCCGTGAAGGCGGTGTGCGTTGATGGCGGTGTGCGGTGAAGGCGGTGTGCCGTGAAGGCAGTGTGCCGTGAAGGCGGTGTGCGGTGAAGGCGGTGTGCCGTGATGGCGGTGTGCCGTGAAGGCGGTGTGTCGTGAAGGCGGTGTGTCGTGAAGGCGGTGTACCGTGATGGCGGTGTGCGGTGAAGGCGGTGTGCCGTGAAGGCGGTGTGCGGTGAAGGCGGTGTGCGGTGAAGGCGGTGTGCCGTGAAGGCGGTGTGCCGTGAAGGCGGTGTGCCGTGAAGGCGGTGTGCCGTGATGGCGGTGTGCGGCTGAAGGACGGTGCTGCGGTTAAGGCGTTGTGCTGTGAAGGCGGTTGGCCGTGGGAAGGCTTGTGCCGTGGAAGGCGGTGTGCGGGAGGCGGTTTGCGGTGGATGGGGGCGGTGTGCCGGGAAGGCGGTGTGCCGTGAAGGCAGTGTGCCGTGAAAGGCTGTGTGCCGTGAAGGCGGTGTGCAGTGATGCATGTTGCCGTGAAGGCGGTGTGCCGTGAAGGCGGTGTGCGGTGAAGGCGGTGTGCGTGAAGGCGGTGTGCCGTGAGGCGGTGCGCCGTGAAGGCGGTGCGCCGTGAAGGCGGTGGTGCGGTGGAGGTCATGTGCTTGCGCCGTGAAGTCGGTGTGCCGTGAAGGCGTGTGGCCGTGAGGCGGTGGCGGTGAAGGCGGTGTGCGGATGATGGCGGGTGTGCCGTGAAGGCGGTGTGGCCGATGAAGGCGTGTGGTCCGTTGAAAAGAGGCGGATGTGCCGTGAAGGCGGTGTGCCGTTGATGGCGGTGTGCGCGTGAAGGCGGTGTGCCGTGAAGGCGGTGTGCCGTGTGATGCGGTGCGCCGTGAAGGCGGGTGCGACTGAGGCGGTGTGCCGGTGAAGGGCGGTGTGCGTGAAGGCGGTGTGCAGTGAAGGCGGTGTGCCGTGAAGGCGGTGCGCTGTGAGGCGGTGTGCCGTGAAGGCGGTGTGCGGTGAGGCGGTGTGCGGTGAAGGCGGTGTCGCCGTGAAGGCGGTGTGCTGTGAAGGCGGTGTGCGGTGAAGGCGGGTGTGCTGTGAAGGCGGTGTGCGTGAAGGCGGGTGCTGCGTGAAGGCGGTGTGCCGTGAGGCGGTGTGCCGGTGAAGGCGGTGTGCCGTGAAGGCGGTGTGCCGTGAAGGCGGTGTGCGGTGAAGGCGGTGTGCCGTGAAGGCGGTGTGCCGTGAAGGCGGTGTGCGGTGAAGGCGGTGTGCGGTGAAGGCGGTGCGCGGTGAAGGCGGTGTGCCGTGAAGGCGGTGTGCCGTGAAGGCGGTGTGCGGTGAAGGCGGTGTGCGGTGAAGGCGGTGTGCCGTGAAGGTGGTGTGTCGTGAAGGCGGTGCGCGGTGAAGGCGGTGTGCGGTGAAGGCGGTGTGCCGTGAAGGCGCTGTGCGGTGAAGGCGGTGTGCCGTGATGGCGGTGTGCTGTGAAGGCGGTGTGCCGTGAAGGCGGTGTGCGGTGAAGGTGGTGTGCGGTGAAGGCGGTGTGCCATGAAGGCGGTGTGCCATGAAGGTGGTGTGCCGTGAAGGCGGTGTGCCATGAAGGCGGTGTGCCATGAAGGCGGTGTGCCATGAAGGCGGTGTGCCGTGATGGCGGTGTGCCGTGAAGGCGGTATGCCGTGAAGGCGGTGTGCGGTGAAGGCGGTGTGCGGTGAAGGCGGTGTGCGGTGAAGGCGGTGTGCGGTGAAGGCGGTGTGCCGTGAAGGCGGTGTGCGGTGAAGGCGGTGTGCGGTGAAGGCGGTGGTGAAGGCGGTGTGCGTGAAGGCGGTGTGCGGTGAAGGCGGTGTGCCGTGAAGGCAGTGTGCCTGTGAAGGCGGTGTGCCGGTGAAGGCGGTGCGCCGTGAGGCGTGTGTGCGGTGAAGGCGGTGTGCGGTGAAGGCGGTGTGCCGTGAAGGCGGTGTGCGGTGAAGGCGGTGTGCGGTGAAGGCGGTGTGCTGTGAAGGCGGTTGTTGCGGTGAAGGCGGTGTGCCGTGAAGGCGGTTGTGCCGTTAAGGGCGGTGTGCCGTGAAGGCGGTTGTGGCAGTGATGGCGGTGCCGTGAGGCGGTGTGCCGTGAAGGCGGTGTGCGGTGAGGCGGTGTGCGGTGAATGGCGGTGTGCGGTGAAGGCGGTGCATGTGGTGAAGGCGGTGCTGCGGTGAAGGCGGTGTGCCTGAAGTCGGTGTGCGTGAAGGCGGTGTGCGGTGAAGGCGGTGTGCGTGAAGGCGGTGTGCGGTGAAGGCGGTGTGCCGTGAAGGCGGTGTGCCGGTGAAGGGCGGTGTGCCTGTGAAGGCGGTGTGCCGTGAAGGCGGTGTGCAGTGTGAAGGCGGTGTGCCGTGAAGGCGGTGTGCCGTGAAAGCAGTGTGCGGTGAAGGCGGTGTGCGGTGAAGGCGGTGTGCCGTGACGGCGGTGTGCTGTGAAGGAAGATGTGCCGTGAAGGCGGTGTGCCGTGAAGGCGGTGTGCAGTGTGCCGTGAAGGCGGTGCGCTGTGAAGGCGGTGTGCAGTGTGCCGTGAAGGCGGTGTGCCGTGAAGGCGGTGTGCCGTGAAGGCGGTGCGCGGTGAAGGCGGTGTGCGGTGAAGGCGGTGTGCCGTGAAGGCGGTGCACGGTGAAGGCGGTGTGCCGTGGAGACGGTGCGCCGTGTGTGCTGAAGAGCCACCGTCTGCTGCAAAGACTCTGATCCTTTGACTTTCATTCCTATTATTTTACCCCTTTCCACCCCTCAGTGTTTGTCTGTCTTGTGTGTGTGGGTAGAGGGTGGGGCAGTTAAAGTGGGCAGTAGGTATTAGCTTGTCATTAACCCATTGTAGTTACTGCATATTTCATGATAGTACTAGGTTTAAATAAACTAATTGTGTTTAAATTTACAAACCTGGTGACTGTTATTATTGGGCAGCCAGGGGACAAAGATTTTGGGCATTTTTATAAGAATTATTGGTCAATTCACTTGTGTTGTGCCTCCGCGACCAATGGGGCTGGAATTGACCGTGCACTTTCCCAGGGTGCTGTAGCACCTGACCTGTGCCTAGTAGATGGTGAACAGGCTTTGGGGGGGATCAGGAGGTGAGTTACTCACCGTAGGGTTCCCAGCCTCTGACCTGTCCTGGCAGCCACAGTGTTTATATGGCTCGTGCAGATCGGTTTATGGCCAATAATAATCCCCAGGATGTTGATAGTGAGGATTCAGTGATGGTAATGCCATTGAATGTTGCAGATGGTTAGATCCTTTCTTGTAGGATATGGTCGTTGCCTAGCAACATTGTGGCATGAATGTAACTTGCCACCTATCAGCCCAAGCCTGGATATTGTCCAGGTCTTGCTACATATCAACACAGACTGCTTCATGTCTGAGGAGCAGCAAATGGTGCTGAACATTGTGCAATCATCAGCGAACACCCCCACTTCTGACCTTATGCTGGAAGTCTGCACAAACACTGATCAGGACATCAGGTAAAATTCATCTGCTCTTAGAACCACAGACTCCTACAGTACAGAAGGAGGCCGTTCGGCCCATCGAGTCTGCACCAACTCTCCGAAAGATGCCCCTACCTGGGTCCAATCCCCCGCCTTATCCCCCTAACCCAACCTAATCTGTACATCTTTGTGGGAGAAAACCGGAGCACCCGGAGGAAGCCCAAGCTGTGGGATTGACCGAACGGGGCAGATTGAGCTTGGGTCTGAAAGTGCAGCTCCTCCTCAGTACTGTCTCAGAAATCTGAAGGACAACATTACTTTGGCATTGACCTGGGTGGAGATTCTGTGAAGCATGATGTTCTTCAGATTGCCACAGGATGGCGCTGAAAGAGGTACCCGTCACCTCCTCCATTCACAAAGCCTGAAGACCCATCTTGTGCTCACTTGGAGAATTGAGGTTGGATGTCATTACAGAGAGTCACCCCTTGGTGTCAGTATTGTCCAGCCCAGCTAAATGCCAATTGACAAATTAAAGTCAACACAGATGGATGTGAGGTTGTAATTGTGTTAGTCAGAATAGTTATTACTACTTATTACTACTAAAGTCTAGGTGGGAGAGAGGAACAAAATTCTCAAGTATAAATACAGCATCTCTGAAAGTTGTGGACGGTTAGGAAGGACATTAAAAAAACAAGCACTTGTTTTATTTCTGGAGAATAGGATTGAAACGTGAGGACACCTCCAGAGTTCAGTGCTGGACACTGAGGACAGACGCACTGGAGAGGCAGCAGATATTTACAAAGATAATACCAGAAGTGTGAGGGTTTATGTTGTAACCTACAGGGGACGCACGGGATTGGCCCATTGGTCCCCCCATGAGTCTCGATTAATATGAGCTCTTCCGCTGAGCGGGAGAATAAACCAGAATATAAAAAATCAAAAAGCCCGAATATGAGAATGGTCCTTTCTGGGATCTGTATTTACGTATCTCTGTAAATAAACCTTTCATTCCCTACGCTTCCCGTGTGGCTGCTTCTCTGAGCTCTACACTGGCGATGAGGATTATGTGGAGCTGCAGGTGGCTCCAGTCGCCTCTCCACTGACCCCTGGAGTTCGGTTCACCCATTGCAGCGATGCTGCACTTTGGGAAACTAAACGCATTTGATGCAGATATCGACGATCGGTCACAATACATCGAGCGGATGTATTATATTTTTTCAGTCCAGCACCATTATCGGAGATGAGTGCCAGACCCATTGCCCGTGGGGTGCCCACCTTTCGTGTGATTCAGAGACTGACCTACCGGCCTCCCTGGATTCAAACTCATTTGTGAATCCGGTAATGGGCTTCGATCCTGTCAACCCCGAGCTGTCAGCCATTGTCCAACACCACAGCCAGGATTCTACCCTACCCAGCGGGGGGGGGGGGGGGGGGCGGAGAATCCCGCCCCACCTCTTCAATACGACCAAGAGGACCCCCGGGGAACCAGAATGGAATTATTGGCCTCAAACGTGGAAATCGGCCCCTCGCGGGAAAGCACAGAGCGGAGTACAGGAATTACAAGGCATGGAAGCCCTCAGCTTCGGGCTCACCCCTCCCCGGAGCGTAGCCCCCCATCAGCCAGGTACCTCGGTTCCCAATCCTAGGCAGCAGCCCACCAGGGCCGGGCGAGACCCCTCCCCTGTTCCAGATGAGGTGGTGTGGGGCGGATGGTCAGAGTGACCGGAAGGTGCAGTGAGCACAGGACGATCGATCCACCCACCACTCCACCAGGACTGGCTGTGGATGGGACAGCCGCTCCTGTCTTTACAGGACACCGAAACTCAACTAGCCCGTACACTGGGCAACCACTAGCCATGGCGGGTACCATGGTGGCTTGCCCGATTGTGGTGAAGTGTGACAACCCCAATTGAAGCATCTGCGATTGGTTACAGTGTCTCCTCGTTACCTGGCAGCAGGTTTCCGAATGGGCTCGGGGGGGGGGGGGGGGGGGGGCATCAATACAGTACTGTCCAATTATCCAGAGATCTTCAAGATGCACGTGGGGACGATCTGCGGGGCCTGTGACACAACAAAGGTATTTACCTGCTTGCCTGGTTCCCTACGCATTATTGCCAAAGTAAGAAGTCTGACATCACCAGGTTAAAGTCCAACAGGTTTGTTTCGAATCACTAGCTTTCGGAGCCCTGCTCCTTCCTCAGGTGAATGAAGAGGTTCCAGAAACATTTATATAGACAATGTCAAAGATGCCAGACAATACTTTGAATGCGAGTCTTTGCAGGTAATTAAGTCTTTACAGGTCCAGACGGTGAGACTGGAGAGAGGGATAACCCCAGGTTAAAGAGGTGTGAATTGTCACAGCCACACACTCACTGAAACACAATCACACTGACACACACTCACTGAAACACAATCACACTGACACACACACACTCACTGAAACACAATCACACTGACACACACTCACTGAAACACAATCACACTGACACACACTCACTGAAACACAATCACACTGACACACACTCACTGAAACACAATCACACTGACACACACTCACTGAAACACAATCACACTGACACACACACACTCACTGAAACACAATCACACAGCCACACACTCACTGAAACACAATCACACTGACACACACACACTCACTGAAACACAATCACACTGACACACACTCACTGAAACACAATCACACTGACACACACTCACTGAAACACAATCACACTGACACACACTCACTGAAACACAATCACACTGACACACACTCACTGAAACACAATCACACTGACACACACTCACTGAAACACAATCACACTGACACACACACACTCACTGAAACACAATCACACTGACACACACTCACTGAAACACAATCACACTGACACACACACACTGAAACACAATCACACTGACACACACACACTCACTGAAACACAATCACACTGACACACACTCACTGAAACACAATCACACTGACACACACACACTCACTGAAACACAATCACACTGACACACACTCACTGAAACACAATCACACTGACACACACACACTGAAACACAATCACACTGACACACTCACTGAAACACAATCACACTGACACACACTCACTGAAACACAATCACACTGACACACACTCACTGAAACACAATCACACTGACACACACTCACTGAAACACAATCACACTGACACACACTCACTGAAACACAATCACACTGACACACACTCACTGAAACACAATCACACTGACACACACTCACTGAAACACAATTACACAGCCACACACTCACTGAAACACAATCACACTGACACACACTCACTGAAACACAATTACACAGCCACACACTCACTGAAACACAATCACACTGACACACACTAATTGAAACACAATCACACTGACACACACTCACTGAAACACAATCACACTGACACACACTAATTGAAACACAATCACACTGACACACACTCACTGAAACACAATCACACTGACACACACACACTGAAACACAATTACACAGCCACACACTCACTGAAACACAATCACACTGACACACACTAATTGAAACACAATCACACTGACACACACTCACTGAAACACAATCACACTGACACACACACACTCACTGAAACACAATCACACTGACACACACTCACTGAAACACAATCACACTGACACACACACACTAATTGAAACACAATCACACTGACACACACACACTGAAACACAATTACACAGCCACACACTCACTGAAACACAATCACACTGACACACACTAATTGAAACACAATCACACTGACACACACTCACTGAAACACAATCACACTGACACACACACACTCACTGAAACACAATCACACTGACACACACTCACTGAAACACAATCACACTGACACACACACTCACTGAAACACAATCACACTGACACACACACACTCACTGAAACACAATCACACTGACACACACACACTGAAACACAATCACACTGACACACACACACTCACTGAAACACAATCACACAGCCACACACTCACTGAAACACAATCACACTGACACACACACACTCACTGAAACACAATCACACAGCCACACACTCACTGAAACACAATCACACTGACACACACTCACTGAAACACAATCACACTGACACACACACACTAACTGAAACACAATCACACTGACACACACTCACTGAAACACAATCACACTGACACACACTCACTGAAACACAATCACACTGACATGCACTCACTGAAACACAATCACACTGACGCACACTCACTGAAACACAATCACACTGACACACACACACTCACTGAAACACAATCACACTGACACACACACACTCACTGAAACACAATCACACTGACACACACTCACTGAAACACAATCACACTGACACACACACACTCACTGAAACACAATCACACTGACACACACACACTCACTGAAACACAATCACACTGACACACACTCACTGAAACACAATCACACTGACACACACTCACTGAAACACAATCACACTGACACACACACTCACTGAAACACAATCACACTGACACACACACTCACTGAAACACAATCACACTGACACACACTCACTGAAACACAATCACACTGACACACACTCACTGAAACACAATCACACTGACACACACTCTCTGAAACACAATCACACTGACATGCACTCACTCCCTCACACTGCCAATCACGCACTCTCATTCATTCACTCCCTCTCATTCACTCACTCACTCACTCATTCCCTCACACAGCCACTCACTCACTCTCACTCACTCACTCACACAGCCACTCAATCACTCTCACTCACTCACTCACACTGCCACTCACTCACTCTCACTCCCTCACACAGCCACTCACTCACTCTCACTCACTCACTCACACTGCCACTCACTCACTCTCACTCCCTCACACTGCCAATCACGCACTCTCATTCATTCACTCCCTCTCATTCACTCACTCACTCACTCATTCCCTCACACAGCCACTCACTCACTCTCACTCACTCACTCACACAGCCACTCACTCACTCTCACTCACTCACTCACACTGCCACTCACTCACTCTCACTCACTCACACAGCCACTCACTCACTCTCACTCACTCACACAGCCACTCACTCACACTCACTCACTCCCTCACACAGCCACTCACTCACTCTCACTCACTCACTCACACAGCCACTCACTCACTCTCACTCACTCCCTCACACAGCCACTCACTCACTCTCACTCACTCACTCACACAGCCACTCACTCACTCTCACTCACTCACTCACACTGCCACTCACGCACTCTCATTCATTCACTCCCTCTCATTCACTCACTCACTCTCTCACTCATTCCCTCACACAGCCACTCACTCACTCTCACTCACTCACTCACACAGCCACTCACTCACTCTCACTCACTCACACAGCCACTCACTCACTCTCACTCACTCACTCACACAGCCACTCACTCACTCTCACTCACTCACTCACACTGCCACTCACGCACTCTCATTCATTCACTCCCTCTCATTCACTCACTCACTCTCTCACTCATTCCCTCACACAGCCACTCACTCACTCTCACTCACTCACTCACACAGCCACTCACTCACTCTCACTCACTCACACAGCCACTCACTCACTCTCACTCACTCACACAGCCACTCACTCGCTCTCACTCACTCACACAGCCACTCACTCACTCTCACTCACTCACACAGCCACTCACTCACTCTCACTCACTCCCTCACACTGCCAATCACGCACTCTCATTCATTCACTCCCTCTCATTCACTCACTCACTCACTCATTCCCTCACACAGCCACTCACTCTCACTCACTCACTCACACAGCCACTCACTCACTCTCACTCACTCACTCACACTGCCACTCACTCACTCTCACTCACTCACACAGCCACTCACTTCACTCTCACTCACTCACACAGCCACTCACTCACACTCACTCACTCCCTCACACAGCCACTCACTCACTCTCACTCACTCACTCACACAGCCACTCATTCACTCTCACTCACTCCCTCACACAGCCACTCACTCACTCTCACTCCCTCACACAGCCACTCACTCACTCTCACTCACTCACTCACACAGCCACTCACTCACTCTCACTCACTCACTCACACTGCCACTCACGCACTCTCATTCATTCACTCCCTCTCATTCACTCACTCACTCTCTCACTCATTCCCTCACACAGCCACTCACTCACACTCACTCACTCCCTCACACAGCCACTCACTCACTCTCACTCACTCACACAGCCACTCACTCACTCTCACTCACTCACTCACACAGCCACTCACTCACTCTCACTCACTCCCTCACACAGCCACTCACTCACTCTCACTCACTCACTCACACTGCCACTCACGCACTCTCATTCATTCACTCCCTCTCATTCACTCACTCACTCTCTCACTCATTCCCTCACACAGCCACTCACTCACTCTCACTCACTCACTCACACAGCCACTCACTCACTCTCACTCACTCACACAGCCACTCACTCACTCTCACTCACTCACACAGCCACTCACTCACTCTCACTCACTCACACAGCCACTCACTCACTCTCACTCACTCACACAGCCACTCACTCACTCTCACTCACTCACTCACACTGCCACTCACGCACTCTCATTCATTCACTCACTCACTCATTCCCTCACACTGCCACTCACTCACTCACTTACTCCCTCACACAGCCACTCACTCACTCTCACTCACTCACTCACTCTCACTCACTCACTCTCACTCACTCACACAGCCACTCACTCACTCTCACTCACTCACTCACACAGCCACTCACTCACTCTCACTCACTCACTCACACAGCCACTCACTCACTCTCACTCACTCACTCACACAGCCACTCACTCACTCTCACTCACTCCCTCACACTGCCACTCACGCACTCTCATTCATTCACTCCCTCTCATTCACTCACTCACTCACTCATTCCCTCACACTGCCACTCACTCACTCACTTACTCCCTCACACTGCCACTCACTCACTCTCACTCACTCACTCACTCTCACTCACTCACTCACACAGCCACTCACTCACACTCACTCACTCACTCTCACTCACTCACTCACTCACTCACACTCACTCACTCACTCACTCTCACTCACTCACTCACACAGCCACTCACTCACACTCACTCACTCACTCACTCTCACTCACTCACTCACTCATTCCCTCACACTGCCACTGACTCACTCACACTGCCACTCACTCACTCACTCACACTGCCACTCACTCACTCTCACTCACTCACACTCCTTCACACTCACTCACTCATTCACTCACTCACTCACTCACCCTCACTCACTCACTCACTCATTCACTCATTCACTCTCACTCACTCACACACACACTGACTCTCACTGGGGTAGGGGTCCCACACACACTGACACTCACTGGGGTACGGGTCCCACACACACTGACTCTCACTGGGGTACGGGTCCCACACACACTGACTCTCACTGGGGTACAGTCCCACACACACTGACTCTCACTGGGGTACGGGCCCCACACACACTGACTCTCACAGGGGTACGGGTCCCACACACACTGACTCTCACTGGGGTACGGGTCCCACACACTGACTCTCACTGGGATACGGGTCCCACACACACTGACTCTCACTGGGGTACGGGTCCCACACACACTGACTCTCACTGGGGTACGGGTCCCACACACACTGACTCTCACTGGGGTCCCACACACACTGACTCTCACTGGGGTACAGTCCCACACACACTGACTCTCACTGGGGTACGGGTCCCACACACACTGACTCTCACTGGGGTACGGGTCCCACACACACTGACTCTCACTGGGGTACGGGTCTCACACACACTGACTCTCACTGGGGATGGGGTCCCGAACACACTGACTCTCACTGGGGTACGGGGTCCCACACACACTGACTCTCACTGGGGTACGGGTCCCACACAAACTGACTCTCACTGGGGTACGGGTCCCACACACACTGACTCTCACTGGGGTACGGGTCCCACACACACTGACTCTCACTGGGGTATGGGTCCCACACACACTGACTCTCACTGGGGTACGGGTCCCACACACACTGACTCTCACTGGGATAGTCTCACACACACTGACTCTCACTGGGGTACAGTCCCACACACACTGACTCTCACTGGGGTACGGGTCCCACACACACTGACTCTCACTGGCGTACGGGTCCCACACACACTGACTCTCACTGGGGTACAGGTCCCACACACACTGACTCTCACTGGGGTACAGTTCCCACACACACTGACTCTCACTGGGGTACGGGTCCCACACACACTCTCACTGGGGTACGGGTCCCACACACACTGACTCTCACTGGGGTACGGGTCCCACACACACTGACTCTCACTGGGGTACGGGTCCCACACACACTGACTCTCACTGGGGTACGGGTCCCACACACACTGACTCTCACTGGGGTACGGGTCCCACTCACACTGACTCTCACTGGGGTACGGGTCCCACACACACTGACTCTCACTGGGGTACGGGTCCCACACACACTGACTCTCACTGGGGTACGGGTCCCACACACACTGACTCTCACTGGGTACGGTCCCACACACACTGACTCTCCCTGGGGTACGGGTCCCACACACACTGACTCTCACTGGGGTACGGGTCCCACACACACTGACTCTCACTGGGGTACAGGTCCCACACACACTGACTCTCACTGGGGTACGGGTCCCACACACACTGACTCTCACTGGGGTACGGGTCCCACACACACTGACTCTCACTGGGGTACGGGTCCCACACACACTGATTCTCACTGGGGTACGGGTCCCACACACACTGACTCTCACTGGGTACGGGTCCCACTCACACTGACTCTCACTGGGGTACGGGTCCCACACACACTGACTCTCACTGGGGTACGGGTTCCACACACACTGACTCTCACTGGGGTACAGACCCACACACACTGACTCTCACTGGGGTACGGGTCCCACACACACTGACTCTCACTGGGGTACGGGTCCCACACACACTGACTCTCACTGGGGTACAGACCCACACACACTGACTCTCACTGGGGTACAGACCCACACACACTGACTCTCACTGGGGTACGGGTCCCACACACACTGACTCTCACTGGGGTACGGGTTCCACACACTGACTCTCACTGGCGTACGGGTTCCACACACACTGACTCTCACTGGGGTACAGTTCCACACACACTGACTCTCACTGGGGTATGGGTCCCACTCACACTGACTCTCACTGGGGTACGGGTCCCACACACACTGACTCTCACTGGGGTACGGGTCCCACACACACTGACTCTCACTGGGGTACGGGTCCCACACACACTGACTCTCACTGGGGTACGGGTCCCACACACACTGACTGTCACTGGGGTACGGGTCCCACACACACTGACTCTCACTGGGGTCCCACACACACTGACTCTCACTGGGGTACGGGTCCCACACACACTGACTCTCACTGGGGTACGGGTCCCACACACTGACTCTCACTGTGTCCCTGTGCTTGTGCTGTGTCTGGTTATTGTCAGACGGGGTGTATGGGATGTCCCTGTGCTTGTGCTGTGTCTGGTTATTGTAAGCGTCACATTCTGTGGCGCAGTACGCAGTTTTGAACTGGAGGAAGAATTCTGGCAAATTGCCACCAGCTGACCTGCCATGTGACAATATTTAGTCTGTTCTATTTTGCTGCATTATTTAAGTCAGTCAGTTTACAAGCTCCTTTACTGAGATATATTTACCCTGGTACAGAGCGTCACTCTGACCACAGCAGGCCCTCCTGCTTCACATTGACGCCAAGGCACCAAAGATGGAAACAACTATTCTGTAAACATTACGAGCTGCGGTTATTTCCAGATGACTGACATGAAAGAATAGCTCGGTGCCAGCCTCCCCAGAATGGACTGAAAGAATCCTTGTGCAGCACCAGTAGGTGGAACGCACTCACCACCTCCTTCTCAGGGGCAATTAGAAATGGGATATAAATGTGGGCTTTGCTATGGGCACTCCCATCCGTGAAAGAATAGAGGGAAGTAGGCACCCTTCCTCAGCTGCCAGCATTGATACATGTCCAGGCTGTCAGACCCCTTACTCCCACCTACCAGGCAAGGAAATGGGGGGGAAGAGGGGTTGAGGGCGGAGGTGGAAATCTTCATGCACCTTCCACTAAACACACAGAATGTCCCCAATGGCTGCAAAATAGAATTGTTGCGCACAGCAAGAGGCCAATCATCCCATTGTGTCTGTGTGGGATCATTGATAGAGCAATCGAATTAATCCCACAACGCTCTATCTCCACAACATTCTCCCTGACAAATATTTATCCAATTCATTTTGAAAGTAATGACTCAATCTGATTACAGGCCCTTCCCTTTCAGGCATTGCATTCCACATCACAATTCTAACTATTATCACTCCTCACGTTGCATTAGGCTCGCTACTCAATTCCCACCAAACCGTGGCCCCTCCTTCAGGATCCTTCTGCCATGGGAAACAGTTCCTTATTCCTGATCAAAACCCTTCCTAGGTGGGGAAGTGATACAAGGAAAACAGCAATGTGCTGACTCTGAACTGCCCTTTGAACCACCACCTTATCGCGGGCAATCTGGGATGGCTAATAAATGCTGGGCTTGCATGGGACTCACCCCCCCCCCCCCCACATGGGACTCCCCCCCCCCCCCCCCCCAAATGTCTAAATCCATGTGCTGACGTAAAAGAGAAATAGCAGCTGCCAGACAGGCCAAAGATACACACACAGGGCAGCAGCAGCTAGTTCCCACACTGCAATGTCCACATCAAAGTGTAGAAGGTTTTAGTTTAGACGGGCAGCATGGTCGGCGCAGGCTTGGAGGGCCGAAGGGCCTGTTCCTGTGCTGTACTTTTCTTGTTCTTTGTTCTTTAACATCATCAGAGGCGGGAGCCGGGGGGGCATTGGTGTAGTGACCAGCAATCCAGAGACCCAGGATAATGCTCTGGACTCTCGGCTTCAAATCCCACCTTGCCAGACGGTGAAGTTCCAATTCAATAAAAATCTGGATTAAAAGTCTAACGATGACCATGGCAACATTGCCGATTGCCGTAAAAACCCCATCTGGTTCACTCATGTCCTTCAGGATAGGAAATCTGCTGCCCTTACCCGGTCTGGCCTATATGTGACTCCAGACCCACACAGTGATGCAGTTGACTCTGAAATGGCCTCGCAAGCCACTCAGTTCAAGGGCAATTAGGGATGGGCAACAAATGCTGGGCCAGCCAGCAATGCCCGCATTCCATCAACAAAGAAGCGTAGAATGATCATCTACAGACCACCCACCTCGACAATCTCAATGTGCCAGAGTTCTGTACACAAATAACATTCAGAACAGGCACAGACAGACAGCTCTATTAACCACTGTGTATGTCGGGTCATCTGTGTCTCAGAGTAGAGCATTCTCATCTCAAATTCAGAGGATGCTAGGATGCTGTTGAAAACCTCTGTCTGTTCTGTATTTCCTTTTCAATTCCTGTCCGGGCTGCCTTTAATCTACAATCTTCTTGCTAGCTGCTACAAATTGAAAACACCCCTGGTTTAATGGACTAGCCCAGGACTTCTCTTTCAGGTTCTGTGGCAAAGCCCGTGGTGTCAGATTGATAGACAAGCAGCCAATCAGTGAGGCTGGAATTCTAAGACATCTCTTGTTGCATGCGATTAGTGGAGTCACTCAGAATCTTCCGGATGAAAGGCGGGTCATGTGGACAATTACATTTTATCCTGAATTCTGTGAAGAGATTTAGCCAGGAGACAGCTCGAAAACGCTCTCTCTCTCTGACAGCCAATTAATAAGGCACTCTTGTTTAAAAGACAGACAGCAACAAGAACTGTGAAGGAATCTTCTGGAGTGCAAGATTTCAAGCATTTTCTCCCCAGACCTGTGATTCTTTAATCCTCGGTCTGAATGATGGGAAAGATTGAAATTGAGAACTCTCTTTATAGTGCAGCCAGTTTCTGCACAGAGATCAGGCAAACGGACAACATTGCACAATTCTCGGGCTTAAACCTCCAGTAAAACCTCAGGGAGATGGAGGCTCCATCTGGTGGTCACAGGTCAGAATTGCACCAACTGAATCTCTTGTCGGAACCAATTTCCCAGAGGATAGCAATCGGAAAAGATCGGCACCAACAGAGGCCAGAATCGCAGCAGCAAAGATTCATCTCATCTGATCTGATCTCTCCACACATCTTCTCTACTGAGTCGTACTACACTCCTGTACGCTTCACCCAATGCCTGTGTCTCTGTATTTACATTGTGTATTTTATGTTTGCTCTATTATGTATTTTCTTTACATGTACAGAATGATCTGTCTGAACTGCTCGCAGAACAATATATTTCACTGTACCTCAGTACACATGACAATAACCCAATCCAATCCAATCCAAATCATCTCAAACCTTTTCCTTCCATTCCTGCTATTTGACAAATACATGAATAGGATGGGAATAGAGGGATACGGACTCAGGAAGTGTATTTTAGTTTAGACGAGCAGCATGGTGGGCACGGGCTTGGAGGGCCGAAGGGCCTGTTCCTGTGCTGTACTTTTCTCTGTTCTTCGTATTCTAATCCTTTTCCTATCTTTTCCCTGTGTGTCTGGTTTGTGTGTGTCTGGGTGGAGGGTGGGACTGGGTTTTAGGAATGGTTAGACTAATAGACCATTGTTCCAATTATTTTCTTTTTTTTAAAAATAAACATTTTATTGCGATATTTCTTTGGTATTGTAACAGCAACAAAATCAACAATGTACATAACAAGGAAAATATTAACATAGTGCAAATACCACCTCTCTCTCCCACAGGTCCCACCATTACTTCCCCCCCCTAATCTACGCTAGCCTAAACCCCCCCACCCCCCCCCCCCCCCCCCCCCACTCCTGCTGACGATTAATTCTGTGCAGGAAATGTCGATGGACGGCTGCCACCTCCGGGTGAACCCTGACATTGACCCTCTCAAGGCCAACTTGATTTTCTCCAGACAGAGAAAGCTCGCCATGTCCGATAGCCAGGTCTCCGACTCCGGGGGCTTTGAGTCTCTCCAAGCTAATAGTATCCTTCTCCGGGCTAGCAGGGAAGCAAAGGCCAGAACGTCTGCCTCTTTCTCCTCCTGGATTCCCGGGTCTTCCAACACCCCGAAAATCGCCACCTCTGGAATCAGTGCCACCCTTGTTTTGAATGCCTTGGACATGGTGCATGGTGTCGGCAAACCCCTGCCAGAATCCCCTCAGCTTCGGACACGCCCAGAACCTGTGGACATGGTTCGCTGGCCCCTCCCTGCACACCTGTCCTCCACCCCAAAGAATCTACTCATCCGGGCCACTGTCATGTGAGCCCGATGAATGACCTTGAATTGAATCAGGCTGAGCCTGGCACATGTTGCGATCGCATTGACCCTACCCAATGCGTCCACCCAGAGGCCCTCCACTATCTCTCTCCCCCCCCCCCCCCCCAGCTCCTCTTCCCACTTTCGCTTCAGCTCCTCAGTCTGCGTCTCCTCTGATCCCATAAGCTCCTTATAAATGTCCGAGATACTCCCCTCTCCTATCCATCCGCTGGGAACCACCCTGTCCTGAATCCCCCTCAGCGGTAGGAGTGGGAAGGTTGGTACCTGCCTCAGCAGAAAGTCCCGCACCTGCAGATATCGAAATTCATTTCCCCCCGTCAATGCAAACTTCTCCTCCAGCGCCCTCATATTCAAAAAGCTTCCCTCTATAAACACGTCCCCCATCCTCTCAATCCCTGCTCTCCGCCACATTCAGAACCCCCCATCCATCCTCCCCGGGGCAAACCGGTGATTATTACAGATTGGGTCCCAGACCGATGCTCCCTCCGCTCCCACACGTTTCCTCCATTGCCCCCAAACTCTCAGGGCCGCCATCACCACGGGGCTGGTGGAGTACCGTGCCGGCGGGAACGGCAGGGGCACAGTTACCAACGCCCCCAGACTTGTGTCCTTGCAAGAAGCCGCCTCTATGCACACCCACGCCAGCCCCCCCCCCCCACCCCCCCCCCCCCCCCCCCCCCCCCCCCCCCCCACCATGGCTATATTAGCCGCCCGGTAATAATTGCTGAAATTCGGCTGCATCAGCCCTCCATCCCCCTGACTCCGCTCGAGTATTACCCTCTTCACCCATGGGGACTTCCCCCCCCCCCCACAATAATCTTATTGATCCACTTAAAAAAGGGACCGTGGGATGAAGATGGGGAGGCATTGGAAAACAAATAGGAATCTCGGGAGGACCGTCATTTTTACCGACTGCACCCTGCCCGCCAGAGGCAACGGGAGCGCATCCCATCTCCGGAAATCCTCCTTCATCTGATCCACCAACCGGGCCAAGTTCAATTTATGCAGTCTGTCCCAATCCCGCGCCACTTGGATATCCAGGTACCTGAAACTGTCCCCCACCACTCTGAACGGCAGTACCCCCAGTCCCCTCTCCTGACCCCTCGCCTGGACCACAAACATCTCGCTCTTCCCCATGTTCAGCTTATACCCCGAAAACCGGCCCAATTCCCCTAAAATTCCCGTAATTTCTTCCATACCTTCCATTGGGTCTGAAACATACAGAAATAGGTCATCCGCATACAGCGAGACTCTGTGCTCCAACCCCCCCCCCCCCCCCCCCCCCCCCCCCAGACCAGCCCCTTGAGGCCCTCAGAGCAATTGCCAGCGGCTCTATAGCCGGCGCAAACAGCAGTGGGGAGAGGGGGCAACGCTGACTCGCCCCCGGTGCAGTCTGAAATATTCCAAAGTCGTCCTGTCTGTCTGTACACTTGCAACTGGAGCCTGGTACAGCAACCTAACCCAGTCAATAAAGCCTCTCCCAAAACCGAACCACTCCAGCACCTCAGATAAATAATCCAACTCAACCCGGTCAAAAACTTTTTCCGCATCCATCGCGCCCACTGCGTCCACCTCCCTACCTTCCGGGGGCATCATGATCACATTTAACAGCCTTCTTACATTGGCCACCCTGTCTGAACAAAGAACAAAGAAATGTACAGAACAGGAACAGGCCCTTCGGCCCTCCAAGCCTGTGTCGACCATGCTGCCTGTCTAAACTAAAATCTTCTACACTTCCGGGGTCCGTATCCCTCTATTCCCATCCTATTCATGTATTTGTCAAGATGCCCCTTAAATGTCACTATCGTCCCTGTTTCCACCACCTCCTCCGGCAGCGAGTTCCAGGCACCCACTACCCTCTGTGTAAAAAACTTGCCTCGTACATCTCCTCTAAACCTTGCCCCTCGCACCTTAAACCTATGCCCCTTAGTAATTGACCCCTCTACCCTGGGGAAAAGCCTCTGACCCACTCTGTCTATGCCCCTCATAATTTTGTAGACCTCTATCAGGTCGCCCCTCAACCTCCGTCATTCCAGTGAGAACAAACCAAGTTTATTCAACCTCTCCTCATAGCTAATGCCCTCCATACCAGGCAACATCCTGGTAAATCCCTTCTGCACCCTTTCTAAAGCCTCCACATCCTTCTGGTAGTGTGGCGACCAGAATTGATCACTACACTCCAAGTGTGGCCTAACTAAGGTTCTATACAGCTGCAACATGACTTGCCAATTCTTATACTCAATGCCCCGGCCAATGAAGGCAAGCATGCCATATGCCTTCTTGACTACCTTCTCCACCTGTGTTGCCCCTTTCAGTGACCTGTGGACCTGTACACCTAGATCTCTCTGACTGTCAATACCCTTGAGGGTTCTACCATTCACTGTATACTCCCTGCCTGCATTAGACCTTCCAATATACATTACCTCACATTTGTCCGGATTAAACTCCATCTGCCATCTCTCCGCCCAATTCTCCAAACGTTCTAAATCCTGCTGTATCCTCTGACAGTCCTTATCGCTATCCGCAAACCCACCAACCTTTGTGTCGTCTGCAAACTTACTAATCAGACCAGTTACATTTTCCTCCAAATCATTTATATATACTACGAATAGCAAATAAAAAAACCCTCCCCTTGTACCTATTAAGGAGCAGCAGAGGTCGGGGGTATTAATGCTCTCCGGGGGAATGGCCAGGGCCCCGGCCATTCTGCGTCCGTATTGGCAGGTAAAGCCAGGGGCGTTACACTGCGTGGCAGCGAGCCTCCCACCGGGCGGAGCATCGGTGCGGGGGCGACGCTGACTTTTTCGATATAAGACCAGACACTTCCTCCGGACATAACAGCAAAATTGGAAAATCCAGCCTCTGGAGACTGTAACTGTAGCATTGGTGGAGTCAGTGCTTAAAGATCACAGGAAAACAAGAATTATTGGTTAATTCACTAAAGGGTTGGTTTAGCACAGGGCTAAATCGCTGGCTTTGAAAGCAGACCAAGGCAGGCCAGCAGCACGTTTAAATTCCCCTTCCAGCCTCCCCAAACAGGCGCCGGAATGTGGCGACTAGGGGCTTTTCACAGGAACTTCATTTGAAGCCTACTCGTGACAAGATTTTCATTTTCATTTCATTTCATTATGTTGGGACTCCAGGGTGTGGAGGGGTGGAACTGATCACGCACAGGCCCAGGGTGTCTATCAATAGAACAAACACTAGTCCACTACAATACTGAGGGAGTGCTGGACTGTCAGAGGGTCAGTACTGAGGGAGTGCTGCACTTTCAGAGGGTCAGTACTGAGGGAGTGCTGC
Source organism: Scyliorhinus canicula (assembly GCF_902713615.1). Lineage (NCBI taxonomy): Eukaryota > Metazoa > Chordata > Chondrichthyes > Carcharhiniformes > Scyliorhinidae > Scyliorhinus > Scyliorhinus canicula. Next base: position 2,174,417 of record NC_052163.1, read on the forward strand.
ACTTTCAGAGGGTCAGTACTGAGGGAGTGCTGCACTTTCAGAGGGTCAGTACTGAGGGAGTGCTGCGCTGTCAGAGGGTCAGTACTGAGGGAGTGCCGCACTGTCAGAGGGTCAGTACTGAGAGAGTGCTGCGCTGTCAGAGGGTCAGTACTGAGGGAGTGCAGCACTGTCAGAGGGTCAGTACTGAGGGAGTGCTGCACTGTCAGAGGGTCAGTACTGAGGGTGCCGCACTGTCAGAGGGTCAGTACTGAGGGAGTGCTGCACTGTCAGAGGGTCAGTACTGAGAGAGTGCTGCGCTGTCAGAGGGTCAGTACTGAGGGAGTGCAGCACTGTCAGAGGGTCAGTACTGAGGGAGTGCTGCGCTGTCAGAGGGTCAGTACTGAGGGAGTGCTGCGCTGTCAGAGGGTCAGTACTGAGGGAGTGCAGCACTGTCAGAGGGTCAGTACTGAGGGAGTGCTGCACTGTCAGAGGGTCAGTACTGAGGGTGCCGCACTGTCAGAGGGTCAGTACTGAGGGAGTGCTGCACTGTCAGAGGGTCAGTACTGAGGGTGCCGCACTGTCAGAGGGTCAGTACTGAAGGAGTGCCGCACTGTCAGAGGGTCAGTACTGAGGGAGTGCTGCACTGTCAGAGGGTCAGTACTGAGGGAGTGCCGCACTGTCAGAGGGTCAGTACTGAGTGAGTGCTGCACTGTCAGAGGGTCAGTACTGAGGGAGTGCCGCACTGTCAGAGGGTCAGTACTGAGGGAGTGCTGCACTGTCAGAGGGTCAGTACTGAGGGAGTGCCGCACTGTCAGAGGGTCAGTACTGAGGGAGTGCTGGACTGTCAGAGGGTCAGTACTGAGGGAGTGCTGCACCGTCAGAGGGTCAGTACTGAGGGAGTGCTGCACTGTCAGAGGGTCAGTACTGAGGGAGTGCTGCACTGTCAGAGTGTCAGTACTGAGGGAGTGCTGCACTGTCAGAGGGGTCAGTACTGAGGGAGTGCTGCACTGTCAGAGGGTCAGTACTGAGGGAGTGCCGCACTGTCAGAGGGTCAGTACTGAGGGAGTGCTGCATTGTCAGAGGGTCAGTACTGAGGGAGTGCTGCACTGTCAGAGGGTCAGTACTGAGGGAGCGGTACACTGTCAGAGGGTCAGTACTGAGCGAGTGTCGTACTGTCAGAGGATCAGTACTGAGGGAGTGCTGCACTGTCAGAGGGTCAGTACTGAGGGAGTGCCGCATTGTCAGAGGGTCAGTACTGAGGGAGTGCCGCACTGTCAGAGGGTCAGTACTGAGGGAGTGCCGCACTGTCAGAGGGTCAGTACTGAGGGAGTGCCGCACTGTCAGAGGGTCAGTACTGAGGGAATGCTGCACTGTCAGAGGGTCAGTACTGAGGGAGTGCCGCACTGTCAGAGGGTCAGTGCTGAGGGAGTGCTGCACTGTCAGAGGCTCAGTACTGAGGTTGTGCCGCACTGTCAGAGGGTCAGTATTGAGGGAGTGCCGCACTGTCAGGGAGTCAGTGCTGAGCGAGTGCCGCACTGTCAGAGGGTCAGTACTGAGGGAGTGCCGCACTGTCAGAGGGTCAGTACTGAGGGAGTGCCGCACTGTCAGAGGGTCAGTACTGAGGGAGTGCTGCACTGTCAGAGGGTCAGTACTGAGGGAGTGCCGCACTGTCAGGGAGTCAGTACTGAGGGAGTGCTGCACTGTCAGAGGGTCAGTACTGAGGGAGTGCCGCACTGTCAGAGGGTCAGTACTGAGGGAGCGCCGCACTGTCAGGGAGTCAGTGCTGAGCGAGTGCCGCACTGTCAGAGGGTCAGTACTGAGGGAGTGCCGCACTGTCAGAGGGTCAGTACTGAGGGAGTGCCACACTGTCAGAGGGTCAGTACTGAGGGAGTGCCGCACTGTCAGAGGGTCAGTACTGAGGGAGTGCTGCATTGTCAGAGGGTCAGTGCTGAGGGAGTGCTGAACTGTCTCGGGTGGGTATTTTGTAAAATAACTGATAGCTTGTGGTGAAACTGGAACTTGGGGTGAGGGTGGGGTTATAAATATAATAACAATAGCTGGAATTCAGTTATTGAATGTTTAGGAATTGCTTCCGCCTTTTCCACTCCATCATTCCTATATTGTGAGCACTCTGACAGATCATAATTATGCAAATTATCATACAGGATGTGACATCCTTTTAACTATTTCAGTTGATGAATCTCTCCTATTCTCTCAGTCCAGCCTGAATTACTGCTCGCTCCTGTCCAGCAGCTAATTGACTGGGTGCTGGACACTCGTTCTGTCTTGTTACCGAGTGGTCAGTGTGCAGGAGGCTCTGTCTCCAAGGGAGCTTGATCCTGAATTATCCCCTTTTGTGCGGCGGATCTACAAAGCCAAGCCACTCCCGAGCTTCACCTTGAAGATGTCTTGGTCTGTGAGGAGTCTGCAGGCGATACTGGAGCTAAAAGGGTTAACTTTTGAGAACAGTTTGCAAGGTTTGCAATCCTTCAAGTTTAGAAAGTTGAATAATTACATCACTTGCCAAGATGTTAAAGGGTTTGAGAGGGTAGAATCAGAGTTTCCTCAGGTGTTTCCTCAGGTGAGGGGGGACCAGAACGAGGGGCCAGACGTGACAATGTGAAGCAGGCGGCTCCTGAGCCAGCCCAGGAAACATTTTGTCATAAATGTTGTGGAAATCTGGGCCCCATTCCCCCAAAGAGCTGAGAGTCAATTAAAACTATCGAAACGGAGATTGATGGGATGTTGTTAAGTGTGTGGAACAGAATAACTTTTCCAAGGCCAGTCTTCCAACAATAACGCCCTTTATTAAGAAGTCTTACAACACCAGGTTAAAGTCCAACAGGTTTGTTTCAAACACGAGCTTTCGGAGCACGGCTCCTTCAGGAGCCGTGCTCCGAAAGCTAGTGTTTGAAACAAACCTGTTGGACTTTAACCTGGTGTTGTAAGACTTCTTACTGTGCTCACCCCAGTCCAACGCCAGCATCTCCACATCCTGGCCCTTTATTAAAGTAACACAAGGGGCTACAGCCACGGTGTACAGCACTGGTGTCCCAGGTCGGGGTGCTTCGGAGAGGCAGGTCCTGGTTAGAAACCCTGCAATTCACCTCATCGTGAGAGAGCCTCTGCCTGCTCAGTGGGGGGATTGATATTCCCTGAATCTGACGGGGAAATCTATTGACAATCTCCCATGTCCTTCATGGCCAACATAAGAGGAACCAAGGTGGGCAGGTGGATTTAAGATACATATTATTTATTATTAACACGGAGCAACATTCAGCCACAGGAGCAGGGTTATCACTGGGTCCAAAGGTGCTCTGTAGGAAGTTCAAATTGTCTCTGACAAGTGAAGGAGATTGAAACAGATTTCAATCATTTCTGAAAGGTTTGGTGTAGAAACACAGCGGAGGAAATTGACCAGACACTTTTACCTTCATCTTGCTCAAACTCCAAATCGTTACTGACTCATCCCATCTCCTTCAATATCACCAGGAAGGACAAGAGCAGCAGATACCTGGGACCCCCACCACCTGGAGATCCCCCTCCGAGTCACTGACCACCCCAAATTGGAAATATATCGCCGTTCCTTCACTGGCGCTGGGTCACAATGTTGGAACTTCCTCCCTAACAGCACTGTGGGTGCACCTACAACAGATAGACTGCAGCGGTTCAGGAAGGCAGCTCACCACCACCTTCTCAAGGGCAATTAGGGTCGGGCACTAAAGCTGGCCTGGGGTGGGAGGGGGGTGGGGGGGATGGGGTGTGGGGGGGGGGCGCAAGAAAAATAAGGGGAAATCTTGAGGTGGTTTCCTCATGCTTTCTGTCTCCAGGGCTAATTGCCAGGGTTGGTCTGAGAATGAAGTTTGCAGCCTGCTCCATGGAGGCAGCTGGTGATCAGGATAGTGGGTCCCCACCCCCACCCCCACCCTGCCTTAACAGCTCCTTAGGGGCAGTCTAGGGGCCTATTGGAGCTGGTGGATCCTTGTCCCGATGAAGGAGCTGCTTGGATGGAATTCCAGTCATGGCCAAAACCAATCCTGTGGCGGAGTTTCCCTCTGCACAGGGATTGCTCGAGCTGTTGTGGGTTCTTCTTTCTCAAATCTGCAGGAGTCCATTATTACCCCAATGTTCAGGGATCCTCACCACCACCCTCTCCCCTCAGCAGTCCCCACCTCCCCCGCTGTGGCTGCCAGCCCTCTGATTGGTGTTCCTGACGTCATGACGTGTTCGAACTATGGCAACGCCCATTTAAAGAAACACTGTCCTGCAAGAGGCAGACGCTGTTTAAACTGCGGGAAGCCAGGCCACTATGCAGCCCTGTACAGATCTGTACCACCAGTCAGGAGCCAGCGCTCCCAATTCCGATGACGGCACATCCGGAGTGTGCAGCAACAACACCTACAGGATCCTGATCCCGGCAGTGCCACGGACCCGATGCTGAATGCCTGGACAACGCCTGCCGTGTGGGCATTATTACCGCGTGTGAATATGCGTCACCAGACACATCACAAGTCCAATCGACCCTCTGGAGATGTTGGTCTGTGGAAAGAGGCGGGGTGTGAGAGCCTCATCCCTTTTATAGTGAGTGAGATACCACCCCTGAGTGTCCTGACTGCTCATTGGTCGTGTCCTATTCTATGTGTTCATTAGCTGCATATTTGCAGATCATGACAGTCCTCTAACTGATAATGAGTATCTCTTGCCATGGAGCAGAGGTGAGGACAGTTGGTAACAAGCATTTTATTAAATGTTCTGTCCCCCAGTCTAATGTTGGCAGGGCTATAATCATTAATGATCATAAATTGCTACTGTTATTAACAATAACTCTGCACCTCAAAGGTCGAAGAATGCAAGAAATTCCTGCTAATGAAAGACAGCGGGCTGTTAATAAGCAGGTTTGTTCAAAGCTGCTAAATTGCAGACTTGTATCCTCAATGAGGATTTCCACAAAGCCCAGATGGAAATTGGCGACAGACACATTTCAGTTCACAGATTAACCAATGATTTGACACAAACAGGAAATGTCTTTACCCCCACTGAAACCCTGAGGTTTAAAGGACATTTGCTTCTCCCATTAAATTCAAGTTGGTGGTGCAGAGATTACATCATTGTGGATAGAAAATATGGGAACAGGAAAATTATACATTTTGGACTTCAAATTCGATAGAATGGCAGTGAATGGGAGGGGTTTGATCCATTGGGATTGTGCACAGTGGGAGTGACTGGGAAGGGGTTTGATCCATTGGGAATGTGTTCAATGGAGTGAATGGGAGGGGTTTGATCCATTGGGATTGTGTACAGTGGGAGTGACTGGGAAGGGTTTGATCCATTGGGATTGTGGACAATGGGAGTGACTGGGAAGGGTTTGATCCATTGGGGTTGTGTATAATGGGAACAATTGGGAAGGAGTTTGATCCATTGGGAATGTGTACACTGGGAGTAAATGGGAAGGGTTCGATCCATTGGGAATGTGTGCAATGGAGTGAATGGGAAGGGGTTTGATCCATTGGGATTGCGTACAATGGGAGTGAATGAGAAGGGGTTTGATCCATTGGGATTGAGTACAATGGGAGTGAATGGGAAGGGGTTTGATCCATTAGGATTGTGTACAATGGGAGTGAACGGAAAGGGGTTTGATCCATTGAGATTGTGTATAATGGAGTGAATGGGAAGGAGTTTGATCCATTGGGATTGTGTACAATGGGAGTGAACGGGAAGGGGTTTGATCCATTGGGATTGTGTATAATGGAGTGAATGGGAAGGAGTTTGATCCATTGGGATTGTGTACAATGGGAGTGAACGGGAAGGGGTTTGATCCATTGGGATTGTGTACAATGGGAGTGAACGGGAAGGGTTTGATCCATTGGGATTGTGAACAATGGGAGTGAACGGGAAGGGGTTTGATCCATTGGGATTGTGAACAATGGGAGTGAATGGGAAGGGGTTTGATCCATTAGGTTTGTATCCAATAGGAGTGATTAGGAATGGGTTTGGACAAATGGAAATCAATAGATGGGAATTATTGCAAAGGGGTGAATGGCGAATGAGAGAGATGTTACTCAGAGTTGAGTAGATACCGGAGGGAAATCGTTCAATAATCATTAGCCTGGGGTAGTCCCAGTCACTGACCTAATTATAAATAGGCTATGAGAGTTCAGAAACGACCCAGAACAAGTCTGGGTCATTCATAACAAATTGGCTAATGAAAAATATACATGGATACAAAACATTTCTAAAGTGTAGCTAGGGACTTCCGGGGATGGCCATGGAGTGAATGGTCACACGTTTGGTGGCATCCGCTCAACGTGGATGTCGTTGGTCCTTCTCCACCCGATTTGAGTGGCGTTTGATGACAAAAGGGGCTGATTTAGCACAGTGGGCTAAACAGCTGGCTTGGAATGCAGAACAAGGCCAGCAGTGTGGAGTTATGGGCTTGTTAACAGTGGCAGCATTTGACTTGTGTTTTTGTATCGGGGTTTCCTGATATTTCCATGTATTTGTGCAAAATGCCTTTAATAAAAATATTTTTTATTTTAACAATAAGTTTGACGTGGAAAGATTCAAAATCCTTCAAACTAAGTATGTTGGTAGCATGTTGGTAGTGTGTTGGCAGTGTGTTGGCACTACATTGGTAGTGTGTTAGTGTGTTGGCAGTATAGAACATAGAACTGTACAGCACAGAACAGGCCCTTCGGCCCTCGATGTTGTGCCGAGCAACGATCACCCTACTTAACCCACGTAACCGGTATACCCGTAACCCAACAATCCCCCCATTAACCTTACACTACGGGAAATTTAGCACGGCCAATCCACCTAACCCGCACATCTTTGGACTGTGGGAGGAAACCGGAGTACCCGGAGGAAACCCACGCGCACACGGGGAGGACGTGCAGACTCCACACAGACAGTGACCCAGCCGGGAATCGAACCTGGGACCCTGGAGCTGTGAAGCATTGATGCTAACCACCATGCTACCGTGAGGCCCCTATGTTGGTAGTATGTTGGCACTATATTGGTAGTGTGTTAGTGTGTTGGCAGTATGTTGGTAGTGTGTTGGCAGTATGTTGGTAGTGTGTTGGCAGTGTGTTGGCAGGGTGTTGGTAGTGTGTTGGCAGTGTGTTGGCAGTGTGTTGGTAGTGGGTTGGTAGCGTGTTGGCAGTATGTTGGTAGTGTGTTGGTAGTATGTTGATAGTGTGTCGGAAGTGTGTTGGCAGTATGTCGGTAGTATGTTGGTAGTGTGTTGGCAGTATGTTGATAGTGTGTTGGCAGTGTGTTGGCAGTATGCTGGTAGTGTGTTGGCAGTATGTTGGTAGCATGCTGGTAGTATGTTGGCAGTATGCTGGTAGTGTGTTGGCAGTATGTTGGTAGCATGCTGGTAGTATGTTGGCAGTATGCTGGTAGTGTGTTGGCAGTATGTTGGTAGTGTGTTGGCAGTATGTTGGTAGTGGGCTGGTAGTGTGTTGGTAGTGTGTTGATGGTGTGTTGATAGTGTGTTGGCAGTGTGTTGGTAGTATGTTGGTAGAGTGTTGGCAGTGTATTGGCAGTATGTTGGTAGTGTGTTGGCAGTGTGTTGGTAGTGTGTTGGTAGTGTGTTGGCAGTATGTTGGCAGTATGTTGGTAGTGTGTTGGTAGTATGTTGGCGGTATGTTGATAGTGAATTGGCAGTGTGTTGGCAGTGTGTTGGTAGTGAATTGGCAGTGTGTTGGTAGTGAATTAGCAGTGTGTTGGTAGTGTGTTGGCAGTATGTTGGTAGTGTGTTGGCAGTATGTTGGTAGTAGGTTGGTAGTGTGTTGGTAGTGTGTTGATAGTGTGTTGGCAGTGTGTTGGTAGTATGTTTGTAGTGTGTTGGTAGTGTGTTGGTTGTGTGTTGGCAGTGTGTTGGTAGTATGTTGGTAGTATGTTGGTAGTGTGTTGGCAGTGTGTTGGTAGTATGTTGGTAGTGTGTTGGTAGTATGTTTGTAGTGTGTTGGCAGTATGTTGGTAGTGTGTTGGCAGTGTGTTGGTAGTGTGTTGGTAGTGTGTTGGCAGTATGTTGGCAGTATGTTGGTAGTGTGTTGGTAGCGTGTTGGCAGTGTGTTGGCAGTATGTTGGTAGTGTGTTGGTAGCATGTTGGCAGTGTGTTGGCAGTATGTTGGTAGTGTGTTGGTAGTGTGTTGGCAATATGTTGGCAGTATGTTGGTAGTGTGTTGGTAGCATGTTGGCAGTGTGTTGGCAGTATGTTGGTAGTGTGTTGGTAGTATGTTGATAGTGTGTCAGAAGTGTGTTGGCAGTATGTCGGTAGTATGTTGGTAGTGTGTTGGCAGTATGTTGATAGTGTGTTGGCAGTGTGTTGGCAGTATGCTGGTAGTGTGTTGGCAGTATGTTGGTAGCATGCTGGTAGTATGTTGGCAGTATGCTGGTAGTGTGTTGGCAGTATGTTGGTAGCATGCTGGTAGTATGTTGGCAGTATGCTGGTAGTGTGTTGGCAGTATGTTGGTAGTGTGTTGGCAGTATGTTGGTAGTGGGCTGGTAGTGTGTTGGTAGTGTGTTGATAGTGTGTTGGCAGTGTGTTGGTAGTATGTTGGTAGAGTGTTGGCAGTGTATTGGCAGTATGTTGGTATTGTGTTGGCAGTGTGTTGGTAGTGTGTTGGTAGTGTGCTAGCAGTATGTTGGCAGTATGTTGGCAGTATGTTGGCAGTATGTTGGTAGTGTGTTGGTAGTGTGTTGGTAGTATGTTGGCGGTATGTTGATAGTGAATTGGCAGTGTGTTGGCAGTGTGTTGGTAGTGAATTGGCAGTGTGTTGGTAGTGAATTAGCAGTGTGTTGGTAGTGTGTTGGCAGTATGTTGGTAGTGTGTTGGCAATATGTTGGTAGTAGGTTGGTAGTGTGTTGGTAGTGTGTTGATAGTGTGTTGGCAGTGTGTTGGTAGTATGTTTGTAGTGTGTTGGTAGTATGTTGGTAGTATGTTGGTAGTGTGTTGGCAGTGTGTTGGTAGTATGTTGGTAGTGTGTTGGTAGTATGTTTGTAGTGTGTTGGCAGTATGTTGGTAGTGTGTTGGCAGTGTGTTGGTAGTGTGTTGGTAGTGTGTTGGCAGTATGTTGGTAGTGTGTTGGTAGTGTGTTGGCAGTATGTTGGCAGTATGTTGGTAGTGTGTTGGTAGCGTGTTGGCAGTGTGTTGGCAGTATGTTGGTAGTGTGTTGGTAGCATGTTGGCAGTGTGTTGGCAGTATGTTGGTAGTGTGTTGGTAGTGTGTTGGCAATATGTTGGCAGTATGTTGGTAGTGTATTGGTAGCGTGTTGGCAGTGTGTTGGCAGTATGTTGGTAGTGTGTTGGTAGCATGTTGGCAGTGTGTTGGCAGTATGTTGATAGTGTGTTGGTAGCGTGTTGGCAGTGTGTTGGCAGTGTGTTGGCAGTATGTTGGCAGTATGTTGGTAGTGTGTTGATAGCGTGTTGGCAGTGTGTTGGCAGTGTGTTGGTAGTGTGTTGGCAGTATGTTGGTAGTGTGTTGGTAGCGTGTTGGCAGTGTGTTGGCAGTGTGTTGGTAGTGTGTTGGCAGTATGTTGGTAGTGTGTTGATAGCGTGTTGGCAGTGTGTTGGCAGTGTGTTGGTAGTGTGTTGGCAGTATGTTGGTAGTGTGTTGGTAGCGTGTTGGCAGTGTGTTGGCAGTATGTTGGTAGTGTGTTGGCAGTATGTTGGCAGTGTGTTGGCAGTATGTTGGTAGTGTGTTGGTAGCATGTTGGCAGTGTGTTGGCAGTATGATGGTAGTGTGTTGGTAGCGTGTTGGCAGTGTGTTGTAAATTGTGTTTCTGAGAGCCATGCCTCTATTTCAGGTTTCCATGGTAAAGGCTAGTTTGTTTCGCTGACTGAAAGCCCACACAGATATAATGGGCCGAATGACCTCTTTTTGCTGTCACCATTCTATGGTATACGATCCATCACGATCTGCCTCATCTCGTACCATATTTTTTTAAAAAATGTATTTTATTACAAACATGTTTCAAAACAGGTTACAGCGAATAAACACCCCGGGAAACATACTTCCCAACAATCAACTGTACGGTCTGTACAGATCTCCCCCCTTTTTCATCCCCACCCCCGTCTATGATTAAATATAAGGCACCCTCCCCACGGACACTGAACACCCCCCCCCCCCCAAAGCTCGACACCACTCACAGACACGGAGAAACCCCCCCACAGACATCATAACTCCCCATTTAGAAGGGGAAGCCCCCCCCTTAGATAAGGACAACCCCCACAATGGTGCTGGGCAGTGGTCCGGCTGGCAGTTCCTGGGGTGCTGGCAGAATGCCAGGGGCAATGCCCAAGCATGCCCCTCACCACCCAGGGTTATAGTTGTGTGCGTTCCAACTTCTTGGCTGTGATCCTGATATTACCAGCGGAGGGCACGGGAGATCTCATTCTGAAATCTCGCCAGTGCAAAATTCCTTTTTGGCCTCTCGTGAGATTTAGCTGCCATTACGGATTTGCGCCCAGGGGTGACTTGGCTTCTACGGTCTCAATTCCTCAAATACATCTCCCTTCCCCACACAGCCCCAAATTGTCATCATTGATCACTGATCAATCTTATCGCCTGTCCCGCTCCATGATGTGCTGACTGTTGACCTCAAACCTTCACCTGGGGTTTCTCAATCTTACCAACAGCTTGCAGTTAGAATATTTAATGATCGTTTCTGACCTCAATGGTGACATTAATCCAGGCCTCGCAGAAAGTTTACACGTGACTAAACACATTCTCCCGTACAATTCGGGGCAATAGTTTGAATGGTCAGCCGGTAGTGTCAATCTCGGTATATGGAACGGTTAATTAGGTTTTGGGTCAGTTAAAACATTTTTGGGAGGGCAATGGTTTAAATCCTCACCTAACTTGTTCTAAAAATGGAGTCGAGTCGAACAATTGGAATTTAATTTTGACAGAAGTCAAAGCTAAATAAGATGCTTAAGCGCCAACGTAAAGTGTCCTCCAACGCAATCACACTCGTCCTGAGACCAGCATCTCTCTGGATTGGGAATGTTCGTCTGGATTTTGTCTTCACTGTGCTCGGGATGGGAGATAATTCAATGGGATTAGGCCCTCAGGTGACGTGTTCTCACTCCAGGTATCTGTAAAAAGCTGCCGAGCTAAGCAGATGACTGTAGCAGTGTCTCGTTGTCAGGACGTGGATGGACAAGGGTGATCCAGGTCAGATTACAGCCTGTTTGACAAAGAGATCCTGCATCAGCAAAGCACCGTGGGTGGATTAGAGGCACAAAGGCCCTTCTGCTTTGTGACAAGTTAATGTGATGAATGCTTAGCACAGCCTGTCTCCCTGATACACAGCCTGCATTAAATTACACCCAGATCTGTGGAAAAAGGAGGGGGGAACAAAGTGGAGAGAGCTTTTGTTTCATCGAGGGAGAGGCTGGTTAATTGTTGCAGCGACTGGAGCAAGTAGTGAGTCAGCAAACATGCCGCACAGGCAAAACATGATAGGGGACTGAGGGCTGACTGTGTGAATTGGGCAGGTCACACACAGCCCATCCCAGGGTGGAGCCCAGAGTGTTTTACATCAGTAACATTTCAAAGCTATGTTTATAAAGGGCTGGTAATGCCTGTATTCAGTAAATTTGGTTTTGTGGGGAAATTGTTTCGAGTGGCAGGCGGGGTCAGTAATCAGATGGCTCAGAATTAAGGAGAAGACATATTCTTACAATGTTCTGATCTGAAATGCGCTCCTGAAAGAGCAGCAGCAGCAGATTTAATTGTACATTTGGGTAGATATTTAAAAGGATAAGAACTGCAGGTCCGTGAGTCAAGAGCAGGAGGAGTGGGACCAATCGGATAGCTCTTGCAAAGAACCAACACAAGCAGGATGGACTGAATGGCCTCCATCTCAGATATATGATTGAGTGACACTTCAGTATCTTCCTGAGGAGGTGGTGCACGCTGGGAGATGCCACCTTTCTGATGAGATTTAAACTGATTCTCAGCTTGCCCTCTCAGGCACACACATGTTCCCACGGCACTATTCCAAAGTCAAGCAGCGAACATTTCCCCGGCACCTTGGCCAATATTTACCTCTTGACCAATGTCACTAAAAGCAGATGATCTGAGCATTATCTTTTTGTTAGTTGTGAGATTGAGCTGTGCTCAGATTAATTGCTGTCTTTCTAAATTACAACAATGACGACACTGGGCAAGTATTTTATTGACTGCAAACAGCTTTTGGACATCCGGGGCTGTGAAAGGTGCTATAGAAATGCAAGTTCTGTCTTTACAATTGGCTGGGACACAGAGAGGATCGGCTGCCACGGACCGTGCTGTAACTCAACGAGAATCAGCCATTCTACCCAATCTCCTGATGTTGGGGATTGAACGCTCAATGATAATTCTCTCCAACACTGGCACCAATATAGATACTGCCTTAAACTGGCTCAAGTAAATGTGCTGGTGATAGTATTATCCCTTATCTAACATGAGACCCATCAGAACCCCATCAGTCCTCACCTGACAGATACTGCAAAGTTGAGGTGAAGGTTCAATGTCAGTGTTGCAGATTCAGGTAGTTATGGAAAGAGGAAGAGTCCATTCAGCCCCCAGAGTCTGTTGTGGCATTGAATGTGCTGGTGGCAGATTTCTATCCAACACCATCTACCTGTTCCAGTTTGTTAACTCCAAACCCCCTTCTCCAACAGAAAGTCAGCAATCTCAGTTGTGTGAGCTCCAATGCACTGGCCTTTGACAGGAGTGGTGTGGGCGGTGTTGGTGTGGGAGGTGTTGGTGTGGGAGGTGTTGGTGTGGGCGGTGTTGGTGTGGGCGGTGTTGGTGTGGGCGGTGTTGGTGTGGGAGGTGTTGGTGTGGGCGGTGTTGGTGTGGGCGGTGTTGGTGTGGGCGGTGTTGGTGTGGGCGGTGTTGGTGTGGGAGGTGTTGGTGTGGGCGGTGTTGGTGTGGGCGGTGTTGGTGTGGGAGGTGTTGGTGTGGGAGGTGTTGGTGTGGGAGGTGTTGGTGTGGGAGGTGTTGGTGTGGGAGGTGTTGGTGTGGGAGGTGTTGGTGTGGGAGGTGTTGGTGTGGGAGGTGTTGGTGTGGGAGGTGTTGGTGTGGGCGGTGTTGGTGTGGGAGGTGTTGGTGTGGCGGTGTTGGTGTGGGCGGTGTTGGTGTGGGAGGTGTTGGTGTGGGAGGTGTTGGTGTGGGAGGTGTTGGTGTGGGAGGTGTTGGTGTGGGAGGTGTTGGTGTGGGAGGTGTTGGTGTGGGAGGTGTTGGTGTGGGAGGTGTTGGTGTGGGCGGTGTTGGTGTGGGAGGTGTTGGTGTGGGAGGTGTTGGTGTGGGCGGTGTTGGTGTGGGAGGTGTTGGTGTGGAGGTGGGTGTGGGAGGTGTTGGTGTGGGCGGTGTTGGTGTGGGAGGTGTTGGTGTGGGAGGTGTTGGTGTGGGAGGTGTTGGTGGGGCGGTGTTGGTGTGGCGGTGTTGGTGTGGGCGGTGTTGGTGTGGGAGGTGTTGGTGTGGGTGTTGGTGTGGGCGGTGTTGGTGTGGGCGGTGTTGGTGTGGGAGGTGTTGGTGTGGGCGGTGTTGGTGTGGGAGGTGTTGGTGTGGGAGGTGTTGGTGTGGGAGGTGTTGGTGTGGGCGGTGTTGGTGTGGGAGGTGTTGGTGTGGGAGGTGTTGGTGTGGGAGGTGTTTGGTGGGAGGTGTTGGTGTGGGAGGTGTTGGTGTGGGCGGTGTTGGTGTGGGAGGTGTTGGTGTGGGCGGTGTTGGTGTGGGAGGTGTTGGTGTGGGAGGTGTTGGTGTGGGAGGTGTTGGTGTGGCGGTGTTGGTGTGGGCGGTGTTGGTGGGAGGTGTTGGTGTGGGGGTGTTGGTGTGGGAGGTGTTGGTGTGGGAGGTGTTGGTGTGTGCGGTGTTGGTGTGGGAGGTGTTGGTGTGGGCGGTGTTGGTGTGGGCGGTGTTGGTGTGGGGGGTGTTGGTGTGGGAGGTGTTGGTGTGGGAGGTGTTGGTGTGGGAGGTGTTGGTGTGGGAGGTGTTGGTGTGGCGGTGTTGGTGTGGGAGGTGTTGGTGTGGGCGGTGTTGGTGTGGGCGGTGTTGGTGTGGGAGGTGTTGGTGTGGCGGTGTTGGTGTGGGAGGTGTTGGTGTGGGCGGTGTTGGTGTGGGAGGTGTTGGTGTGGGAGGTGTTGGTGTGGGAGGTGTTGGTGTGGGCAGTGTTGGTGTGGGAGGTGTTGGTGTGGGCGGTGTTGGTGTGGGAGGTGTTGGTGTGGGAGGTATTGCTGTGGGCGGTGTTGGTGTGGGAGGTGTTGGTGTGGGAGGTGTTGGTGTGGGAGGTGTTGGTGTGGGAGGTGTTGGTGTGGGAGTGTTGGTGTGGGAGGTGTTGGTGTGGGCGGTGTTGGTGTGGGAGGTGTTGGTGGGAGGTGTTGGTGTGGGAGGTGTTGGTGTGGGAGGTGTTGGTGTGGGAGGTGTTGGTGTGGGCGGTGTTGGTGTGGGAGGTGTTGGTGTGGGAGTGTTGGTGTGGGAGGTGTTGTGTGGGAGGTGTTGGTGTGGGCGGTGTTGGTGTGGGAGGTGTTGTGTGGGAGGTGTTGGTGTGGGAGGTGTTGGTGTGGGAGGTGTTGGTGTGGGAGGTGTTGGTGTGGAGGTGTTGGTGTGGGAGGTGTTGGTGTGGGAGGTGTTGGTGTGGGAGGTGTTGGTGTGGGCGGGGTTGGTGTGGGAGGTGTTGGTGTGGGAGGTGTTGGTGTGGGAGGTGTTGGTGTGGGAGGTGTTGGTGTGGGAGGTGTTGGTGTGGGCGGTGTTGGTGTGGGAGGTGTTGTTGTGGGAGGTGTTGGTGTGGGAGGTGTTGGTGTGGGAGGTGTTGGTGTGGGCGGTGTTGGTGTGGAGGTGTTGGTGTGGGAGGTGTTGTGTGGGCGGTGTTGGTGTGGGAGGTGTTGGTGTGGGAGGTGTTGGTGTGGGGGTGTTGGTGTGGGAGGTGTTGGTGTGGGAGGTGTTGGTGTGGAGGTGTTGGTGTGGGAGGTGTTGGTGTGGGAGGTGTTGGTGTGGGAGGTGTTGGTGTGGGCGGTGTTGGTGGGGCGTGTTGGTGTGGGAGGTGTTGGTGTGGGAGGTGTTGGTGTGGGAGGTGTTGGTGTGGGAGGTGTTGGTGTGGGAGGTGTTGGTGTGGGCGGTGTTGGTGTGGAGGTGTTGGTGTGAGGTGTTGGTGTGGGAGGTGTTGGTGTGGGGTGTTGTGTGGCGGTGTTGGTGTGGGGGTGTTGGTGTGGGAGGTGTTGGTGTGGGAGGTGTTGGTGTGGGAGGTGTTGGTGTGGGGGTGTTGGTGTGGGAGGTGTTGGTGTGGAGGTGTTGGTGTGGGAGGTGTTGGTGTGGGAGGTGTTGGTGTGGGAGGTGTTGGTGTGGGCGGTGTTGGTGTGGGCGGTGTTGGTGTGGGAGGTGTTGGTGTGGGCTGTTGGTGTGGAGGTGTTGGTGTGGGAGTGTTGGGTGTGGGGTGTTGTGTGGGCGGTGTTGGTGTGGGAGGTGTTGGTGTGGGCGGTGTTGGTGTGGGAGGTGTTGGTGTGGGAGGTGTTGGTGTGGGAGGTGTTGGTGTGGGCGGTGTTGGTGTGGGAGGTGTTGGTGTGGGAGGTGTTGGTGTTGGTGTGGGAGGTGTTGGTGTGGGCGGTGTTGGTGTGGGCGGTGTTGGTGTGGGCGGTGTTGGTGTGGGAGGTGTTGGTGTGGGCGGTGTTGGTGGGGGAGGTGTTGGTGTGGGAGGTGTTGGTGTGGAGGTGTTGGTGTGGGGTGTTGGTGGGGGAGGTGTTGGTGTGGGAGTGTTGGTGTGGGCGGTTGGGGGGGAGGTGTGGTGTGTGCGGTGTTGGTGTGGAGGTGTGGGTGTGGGCGGTGGGTGTGGGAGGTGTTGGTGTGGGAGGTTGGTGTGGGGAGGTGTTGGTGTGGGAGGTGGGTGGGTGTGTGGGAGTGTGGTGTGGGAGGTGTTGGTGTGGGCGTTGTTGGTGTGGGAGGTGTGGGTGGGAGGTGTTGGTGTGGGAGGTGTTGGTGTGGGAGGTGTTGGTGTGGGAGGTGTTGGTGTGGGAGGTGTTGGTGTGGGCGGTGTTGGTGTGGAGGTGTTGGTGTGGGAGGTTTGGTGTGGGCGGTGTGGTGTGGGAGGTGTTGGTGTGGGAGGTGTTGGTGTGGGAGGTGTTGGTGTGGGAGGTGTTGGTGTGGGAGGTGTTGGTGTGGGAGGTGTTGGTGTGGAGGTTTGGTGGGGGGGTTGGTGTGGGAGGTGTTGGTGTGGGAGGTGTTGGTGTGGGCGGTGTTGGTGTGGGAGGTGTTGGTGTGGCGGTGTTGGTGTGGGAGGTGTTGGTGGGCGGTGTTGGTTGGGGAGGTGTTGGTGTGGGAGGTGTTGGTATGGGCGGTGTTGGTGTGGGAGGTGTTGGTGTGGGAGGTGTTGGTGTTGGTGTGGGAGGTGTTGGTGTGGGAGGTGTTGGTGTGGGAGGTGTTGGTGTGGGAGGTGTTGGTGTGGGAGGTGTTGGTGTGGGCGGTGTTGGTGTGGGCGGTGTTGGTGTGGGCGGTGTTGGTGTGGGCGGTGTTGGTGTGGGCGGTGTTGGTGTGGGAGGTGTTGGTGTGGGAGGTGTTGGTGTGGGAGGTGTTGGTGTGGGTGTTGGTGTGGGCGGTGTTGGTGTGGGAGGTGTTGGTGGGGAGGTTTGGTGTGGGTGTTGGTGTGGGCGGTGTTGGTGTGGGCGGTGTTGGTGTGGGAGGTGTTGGTGTGGGCGGTGTTGGTGTGGGAGGTGTTGGTGTGGGAGGTGTTGTGTGGGCGGTGTTGGTGTGGGGGGTGTTGGTGTGGGCGGTGTTGGTGTGGGCGGTGTTGGTGTGGAGGTGTTGGTGTGGGAGGTGTTGGTGTGGGCGGTGTTGGTGTGGGGGTGTTGGTGTGGGAGGTGTTGGTGTGGGCGTGTTGGTGTGGGAGGTTTTGGTGTGGGAGGTGTTGGTGTGGGAGGTGTTTGGGTGGTGTTGGTGTGGGCGGTGTTGGTGTGGACAGTGTTGGTGTGGGAGGTGTTGGTGTGGCGGTGTTGGTGTGGGAGGTGTTGGTGTGGGCGGTGTTGGTGTGGGCGTGTTGGTGTGGGATGTTGGTGTGGGAGGTGTTGGTGTGGGAGGTGTTGGTGTGGGCGTTGTTGGTGTGGGAGGTGTTGGTGTGGGAGGTGTTGGTGTGGGAGGTGTTGGTGTGGGAGGTGTTGGTGGGGAGGTGTTGGTGTGGGGGTGTTGTTGGGGAGGTGTTGGTGTGGGCGGTGTTGGTGTGGCGGTGTTGGTGTGGGAGGTGTTGGTGTGGGAGGTGTTGGTGTGGGAGGTGTTGGTGTGGGAGTGTTGGTGTGGGCGGTGTTGGTGTGGGGGGGTTGGTGTGGGCGGTGTTGGTGTGGGAGGTTTGGTGTGGGCGGTGTTGGTGTGGGAGGTGTTGGTGTGGGCGGTGTTGGTGTGGGAGGTGTTGGTGTGGGAGGTGTTGGTGTGGGAGGTGTTGGTGTGGGAGGTGTTGGTTGGGAGGTGTTGGTGTGGGCGGTGTTGGTGTGGGCGGTGTTGGTGTGGGCGGTGTTGGGTGGGGGTGTTGGTGTGGGCGGTGTTGGTGTGGGAGGTGTTGGTGTGGGAGGTGTTGGTGTGGGAGGTGTTGGTGTGGGAGGTGTTGGTGGGGCGGTGTTGGTGTGGGCGGTGTTGGTGTGGGAGGTGTTGGTGTGGGCGGTGTTGGTGTGGGGGGTGTTGGTGTGGGGTGTTGGTGTGGGAGGTGTTGGTGTGGGAGGTGTTGGTGTGGGAGGTGTTGGTGTGGGAGGTGTTGGTGTGGGAGGTGTTGGTGTGGGAGGTGTTGGTGTGGGCGGTGTTGGTGTGGGCGGTGTTGGTGTGGGAGGTGTTGGTGTGGGAGGTGTTGGTCTGGGAGGTGTTAGTGTGGTGTGGGCGGTGTTGGTGTGGGAGGTGTTGGTGTGGGAGGTGTTGGTGTGGGGTGTTGGTGTGGGAGGTGTTGGTGTGGGCGGTGTTGGTGTGGGAGGTTGGTGTGGGAGGTGTTGGTGTGGGAGGTGTTGGTGTGGGAGTGTTGGTGTGGGAGGTTTGGTGTGGCGGTGTTGGTGTGGGAGGTGTTTGTGTGGGCGGTGTTGGTGTGGGAGGGTGTTGGTGTGGGAGGTGTTGGTGTGGGAGGTGTTGGTGTGGGAGGTGTTGGTGTGGGCGGTGTTGGTGTGGGAGGTGTTGGTGTGGGCGGTGTTGGTGTGGGCGGTGTTGGTGTGGGAGGTGTTGGTGTGGGCGGTGTTGGTGTGGGAGGTGTTGGTGTGGGCGGTGTTGGTGTGGGCGGTGTTGGTGTGGGAGGTGTTGGTGTGGGCGGTGTTGGTGTGGGAGGTGTTGGTGTGGGAGGTGTTGGTGTGGGAGGTGTTGGTGTGGGAGGTGTTGGTGTGGGCGGTGTTGGTGTGGGAGGTGTTGGTGTGGGCGGTGTTGGTGTGGGAGGTGTTGGTGTGGGCGGTGTTGGTGTGGGAGGTGTTGGTGTGGGAGGTGTTGGTGTGGGAGGTGTTGGTGTGGGAGGTGTTGGTGTGTGGCAGGGGCATGGTGGCGTAGGGAAGATTTGCTGATTTCCACTCCCCTTTCTAAAAGGAAGTGTTTTCTGACATCACCCCTCAACCACCTGGCTCCAGTTTGAAGGTTCTTGGGTTGGACACTGCTGACCACAGAAAGCAGTTTCTCGATCTAACCCACCAAACCCATTCATCATCTTAAAAACCTCAATTACGTTAATCTCGATCTTCCAGACTCCAGAAACAAAGTCTAGTCAGTGCAACCGCTTCTTCTTATTTAACCGTTTCAGCCCCGCTGTTTTGGAGCACGTTGGTACTGCATCCCCACCCAGAACAAGATGTCCATCCTGAGTCAGTACTGACCCTCTGACAGTGCAGCACTCCCTCAGTACTGACCCTCTGACAGTGCGGCACTCCCTCAGTACTGACCCTCTGACAGTGCAGCACTCCCTCAGTACTGACCCTCTGACAGTTCGGCACTCCCTCAGTACTGACCCTCTGACAGTGCGGCACTCCCTCAGTACTGACCCTCTGATAGTGCAGCACTCCCTCAGTACTGACCCTCTGACAGTGCGGCACTCTCTCAGTACTGACCCTCTGACAGTGCGGCACTCCCTCAGTACTGACCCTCTGACAGTGCAGCACTCCCTCAGTACTGACCCTCTGACAGTGCAGCACTCCCTCAGTACTGACCCTCTGACAGTGCGGCACTCCCTCAGTACCGACCCACTGACAGTGCAGCACTCCCTCAGTACTGACCCTCTGACAGTGCGGCACTCCCTCAGTACTGACCCTCTGACAGTGCGGCACTCCCTCAGTACTGACCCTCTGACAGTGCAGCACTCCCTCAGTACTGACCCTCTGACAGTGCGGCACTCCCTCAGTACTGACCCTCTGACAGTGCGGCACTCCCTCAGTACTGACCCTCTGACAGTGCGGCACTCCCTCAGTACGGACCCTCTGACAGTGCGGCACTCCCTCAGTACTGACCCTCTGACAGTGCGGCGCTCCCTCAGTACTGACCCTCTGCAGTGCTGCACTCCCTCAGTATTGACCCTCTGCAGTGCTGCACTCCCTCAGTACTGACCCTCTGACAGTGCGGCACTCCCTCAGTACTGACCCTCTGACAGTGCGGCACTCCCTCAGTACTGACCCTCTGACAGTGCAGCACTCCCTCAGTACTGACCCTCTGACAGTGCGGCACTCCCTCAGTACTGATCCTCTGACAGTGCAGCACTCCCTCAGTACTGACCCTCTGACAGTGCGGCACTCCCTCAGTACTGACCCTCTGACAGTGCGGCACTCCCTCAGTACTGACCTTCTGACAGTGCAGCACTCCCTCAGTACTGACCCTCTGACAGTGCGGCACTCCCTCAGTACTGACCCTCTGACCATGCGATACTCCCTCAGTACTGACCGTCTGACAGTGCAGCACTCCCTCAGTACTGACCCTCTGACAGTGCGGCACTCCCTCAGTACTGACCCTCTGACAGTGCAGCGCTCCCTCAGTACTGACCCTCTGACCATGCGATACTCCCTCAGTACTGACCCTCTGACAGTGCAGCACTCCCTCAGTACTGACCCTCTGACAGTGCGGCACTCCCTCAGTACTGACCCTCTGACAGTGCGGCACTCCCTCAGTACTGACCCTCTGACAGTGCGGCACTCCCTCAGTACTGACCCTCTGACAGTGCAGCACTCCCTCAGTACTGACCCTCTGACAGTGCGGCACTCCCTCAGTACTGACCCTCTGACAGTGCAGCACTCCCTCAGTACTGACCCTCTGACAGTGCGGCACTCCCTCAGTACTGATCCTCTGACAGTGCAGCACTCCCTCAGTACTGACCCTCTGACAGTGCGGCACTCCCTCAGTACTGACCCTCTGATAGTCGGCACTCCCTCAGTACTGACCCTCTGACAGTGCGGCACTCCCTCAGTACTGACCCTCTGACCATGCGATACTCCCTCAGTACTGACCCTCTGACAGTGCAGCATTCCCTCAGTACTGACCCTCTGACAGTGCAGCACTCCCTCAGTACTGACCCTCTGACAGTGCGGCACTCCCTCAGTACTGACCCTCTGACAGTGCGACACTCCCTCAGTACTGACCCTCTGACAGTGCGGCACTCCCTCAGTACTGACCCTCTGACAGTGCACCACTCCCTCAGTACTGACCCTCTGACAGTGCAGCGCTCCCTCAGTACTGACCCTCTGACAGTGCAGCACTCCCTCAGTACTGACCCTCTGACAGTGCGGCTCCCTCAGTACTGACCCTCTGACAGTGCGGCACTCCCTCAGTACTGACCCTCTGACAGTGCGGGACTCCCTCAGTACTGACCCTCTGACAGTGCGGCACTCCCTCAGTACTGACCCTCTGACCGTGCGGCACTTCCTCAGCACTGACCCTCTGACAGTGCGACACTCCCTCAGTACTGACCCTCTGACAGTGTGGCACTCCCTCAGTACTGACCCTCTGACAGTGCCGCACTCCCTCAGTACTGACCCTCTGACAGTGCGGCGCTCCCTCAGTACTGACCCTCTGACAGTGTGGCACTCCCTCAGTACTGACCCTCTGACAGTGCGGCACTCCCTCAGTACTGACCCTCTGACAGTGCGGCACTCCCTCAGTACTGACCCTCTGACAGTGCACCACTCCCTCAGTACTGACCCCCTGACAGTGCGGCGCTCCCTCAGTACTGACCCTCTGACAGTGCGGGACTCCCTCAGTACTGACCCTCTGACAGTGCGACACTCCCTCAGCACTGACCCTCTGACAGTGCGGCAGCTCCCTCAGTACTGACCCTCTGACAGTGCAGCACTCCCTTAGTACTGACCCTCTGACAGTGTGGCACTCCCTCAGTACTGACCCTCTGACAGTGCGGCACTCCCTCAGTACTGATCCTCTGACAGTGCAGCACTCCCTCAGTACTGACCCTCTGACAGTGCGGCACTCCCTCAGTACTGACCCTCTGACAGTGCGGCACTCCCTCAGTACTGACCCTCTGACAGTGCGGCACTCCCTCAGTACTGACCCTCTGACCATGCGATACTCCCTCAGTACTGACCCTCTGACAGTGCAGCACTCCCTCAGTACTGACCCTCTGACAGTGCGGCACTCCCTCAGTACTGACCCTCTGACAGTGCGGCACTCCCTCAGTACTGACCCTCTGTCAGTGCACCACTCCCTCAGTACTGACCCTCTGACAGTGCAGCGCTCCCTCAGTACTGACCCTCTGACAGTGCAGCACTCCCTCAGTACTGACCCTCTGACAGTGCGGCTCCCTCAGTACTGACCCTCTGACAGTGCGGCACTCCCTCAGTACTGACCCTCTGACAGTGCGGGACTCCCTCAGTACTGACCCTCTGACAGTGCGGCACTCCCTCAGTACTGACCCTCTGACCGTGCGGCACTTCCTCAGCACTGACCCTCTGACAGTGCGACACTCCCTCAGTACTGACCCTCTGACAGTGTGGCACTCCCTCAGTACTGACCCTCTGACAGTGCCGCACTCCCTCAGTACTGACCCTCTGACAGTGCGGCGCTCCCTCAGTACTGACCCTCTGACAGTGTGGCACTCCCTCAGTACTGACCCTCTGACAGTGCGGCACTCCCTCAGTACTGACCCTCTGACAGTGCGGCACTCCCTCAGTACTGACCCTCTGACAGTGCACCACTCCCTCAGTACTGACCCCCTGACAGTGCGGCGCTCCCTCAGTACTGACCCTCTGACAGTGCGGGACTCCCTCAGTACTGACCCTCTGACAGTGCGACACTCCCTCAGCACTGACCCTCTGACAGTGTGGCGCTCCCTCAGTACTGACCCTCTGACAGTGCGGGACTCCCTCAGTACTGACCCTCTGACAGTGCGACACTCCCTCAGCACTGACCCTCTGACAGTGTGGCACTCCCTCAGTACTGACCCTCTGACAGTGCGGCACTCCCTCAGTACTGATCCTCTGACAGTGCAGCACTCCCTTAGTACTGACCCTCTGACAGTGTGGCACTCCCTCAGTACTGACCCTCTGACAGTGCGGTACTCCCTCAGTACTGATCCTCTGACAGTGCAGCACTCCCTCAGTACTGACCCTCTGACAGTGCGGCACTCCCTCAGTACTGATCCTCTGACAGTGCAGCACTCCCTCAGTACTGACCCTCTGACAGTGCGGCACTCCCTCAGTACTGACCCTCTGACAGTGCGGCACTCCCTCAGTACTGACCCTCTGACAGTGCGGCACTCCCTCAGTACTGACCCTCTGACCATGCGATACTCCCTCAGTACTGACCCTCTGACAGTGCAGCACTCCCTCAGTACTGACCCTCTGACAGTGCGGCACTCCCTCAGTACTGACCCTCTGACAGTGCGGCACTCCCTCAGTACTGACCCTCTGTCAGTGCACCACTCCCTCAGTACTGACCCTCTGACAGTGCAGCGCTCCCTCAGTACTGACCCTCTGACAGTGCAGCACTCCCTCAGTACTGACCCTCTGACAGTGCGGCTCCCTCAGTACTGACCCTCTGACAGTGCGGCACTCCCTCAGTACTGACCCTCTGACAGTGCGGGACTCCCTCAGTACTGACCCTCTGACAGTGCGGCACTCCCTCAGTACTGACCCTCTGACCGTGCGGCACTTCCTCAGCACTGACCCTCTGACAGTGCGACACTCCCTCAGTAC
>NC_052163.1:2202510-2217186 GCF_902713615.1 Scyliorhinus canicula
TTTAAGCTTAAACTCTGCAAAAGTGGAGCTTGACAGTTTCCAGAATCTGCTGAAGCTCTCTACCAATCAAAATTGAGAATTGAATGTCCCGGGTTCCAGAGGAGCTGATTGGCTGCTAGCCAAGTCCATCGGAACTGAGCCTCCGACAGTGTAGCACTCCCTCAGTACTGACCCTCTGACAGTGCGGCACTCCCTCAGTACTGACCCTCTGACAGTGCAGCACTCCCTCAGTACTGACCCTCTGACAGTGCGACACTCCCTCAGTACTGACCCTCTGACAGTGCGGCGCTCCCTCAGTACTGACCCTCTGACAGTGCAGCACTCCCTCAGTACTGACCCTCTGACAGTGCGACACTCCCTCAGTACTGACCCTCTGACAGTGCAGCGCTCCCTCAGTACTGACCCTCTGACAGTGCGGCGCTCCCTCAGTACTGACCCTCTGACAGTGCAGCACTCCCTCAGTACTGACCCTCTGACAGTGCGGCTCTCCCTCAGTACTGACCCTCTGACAGTGCGGCACTCCCTCAGTTCTGACCCTCTGACAGTGCAGCACTCCCTCAGTACTGACCCTCTGACAGGGCAGCTCCCTCAGTACTGACCCTCTGACAGTGCGACACTCCCTCAGTACTGACCCTCTGACAGTGCGGCTCTCCCTCAGTACTGACCCTCTGACAGTGCGGCACTCCCTCAGTACTGACCCTCTGACAGTGCGGCACTCTCTCAGTACTGACCCTCTGACAGTGCGGCACTCCCTCAGTACTGACCCTCTGACAGTGCAGCACTCCCTCAGTACTGACCCTCTGACAGTGCGGCACTCCCTCAGTACTGACCCTCTGACAGTGCAGCACTCCCTCAGTACTGACCCTCTGACAGTGCAGCACTGCCTCAGTACTGACGCTCTGACAGTGCGGCACTCCCTCAGTACTGACCCTCTGACAGTGCGGCACTCCCTCAGTACTGACCCTCTGACAGTGCGGCACTCCCTCAGTACTGACCCTCTGACAGTGCGGCACTCCCTCAGTACTGACCCTCTGACAGTGCAGCACTCCCTCAGTACTGACCCTCTGACAGTGCAGCACTCCCTCAGTACTGACCCTCTGACAGTGCAGAGCTCCCTCAGTACTGACCCTCTGACAGTGCGGCACTCCCTCAGTACTGACCTTCTGACAGTGTGGCACTCCCTCAGTACTGACCCTCTGACAGTGCGGCATTCCCTCAGTACTGACCCTCTGACAGTGCAGCACTCCCTCAGTACTGACCCTCTGACAGTGCAGCACTCCCTCAGTACTGACCCTCTGACAGTGCAGCACTCCCTCAGTACTGACCCTCTGACAGTGCGGCACTACCTCAGTACTGACCCTCTGACAGTGCGGCACTCCCTCAGTACTGACCCTCTGACAGTGCAGCACTCCCTCAGTACTGACCCTCTGACAGTCCAGCGCTCCCTCAGTACTGACCCTCTGACAGTGCGGCACTCCCTCAGTACTGACCCTCTGTCAGTGCAGCACTCCCTCAGTACTGACCCTCTGACAGTGCGACACTCCCTCAGTACTGACCCTCTGACAGTGCGGCACTCCCTCAGTACTGACCCTCTGACAGTGCAGCACTCCCTCAGTACTGACCCTCTGACAGTGCGGCATTCCCTCAGTACTGACCCTCTGACAGTGCGGCACTCCCTCAGTACTGACCCTTTGACAGTGCTGGAAAATGGGATTGGAACGGTTAGGTGGTTGTTATTGACCAGTGCAGAAGCGTTGGGCCGTCTGTGTGCTGTATAACTCTATAACATTGACACACGTGCACATATTGACATTGAGACACGCGCACTCGTTGACATTGAGACACGCGCACACATTGACATTGAGACACACGCACACATTGACATTGAGACACACGGCCACATTGACATTGAGACACACGCACACATTGACATTGTGACACACGCACACATTGACATTGTGACACCGGCGCATACATTGACATTGAGACACGTGCACATTGAGACACGTGATACATTGACATTGAGACACGTGCACATTGAGACACGCGCACACATTGACATTGAGACACGTGCACATTTTGACAATGAAACACACACACACACACATTGAGACACACGCACAGACAACGAAATTGACACACGCTTGCACATTGACATTGACACACACACACACTGAAATTGACACGCGCGCCCACATTGAAATTGACACACGCGCACACATTGACATTGAGACACACGCGCACACATTGACATTGAGACACGCACACAGATTGACATTGAGATACATGCACACGCACATTGACATTGCGATGCGCACACATTGACATTGAGACACGTGCACACATTGACATTGAGACACACGCACACATTGACATTGAGACACGTGCACACATTGACATGGAGACACGTGCACACATTGACATTGAGACACGTGCACACATTGACATTGAGACACACGGCCACATTGACATTGAGACCCACGGCCACATTGACATTGAGACACACGGCCACATTGACATTGAGACACACGCACACATTGACATTGAGACACGCGCACACATTGACATTGAGACACACGCACACATTGACATTGAGACACACGCACACATTGACATTGAGACACACGCACACATTGACATTGAGACCAACGGCCACATTGACATTGAGACACACGCACACATTGACATTGAGACACCCGCACACACATTGACATTGAGACACGCGCACACATTGACATTGAGACACACGCGCACACATTGACATTGAGACACCCGCACACATTGACATTGAGACACCCGCACACATTGACATTGAGACACCCGCACACATTGACATTGAGACACCCGCACACATTGACATTGAGACACGCGCACACATTGACATTGAGACCCACGGCCACATTGACATTGAGACCCACGGCCACATTGACATTGAGACACACGCACACATTGACATTGAGACACACGGCCACATTGACATTGAGACCCACGGCCACATTGACATTGAGACACACGCACACATTGACATTGAGACCCACGGCCACATTGACATTGAGACACACG
Source organism: Scyliorhinus canicula (assembly GCF_902713615.1). Classification (NCBI taxonomy): domain Eukaryota; kingdom Metazoa; phylum Chordata; class Chondrichthyes; order Carcharhiniformes; family Scyliorhinidae; genus Scyliorhinus; species Scyliorhinus canicula. The sequence continues at coordinate 2,205,574 of NC_052163.1, forward strand.
CACACATTGACATTGAGACCCACGGCCACATTGACATTGAGACACACGCACACATTGACATTGAGACACCCGCACACATTGACATTGAGACCCACGGCCACATTGACATTGAGACACACGCACACATTGACATTGAGACACCCGCACACATTGACATTGAGACACAGACACATTTACATTGAGACACACGGCCACATTGACATTGAGACCTACGGCCACATTGACATTGAGACACACGGCCACATTGACATTGAGACACACGGCCACATTGACATTGAGACCCACGGCCACATTGACATTGAGACCCACGGCCACATTGACATTGAGACACACGGCCACATTTACATTGAGACACGTGCACACATTGACATTGAGACACACGCACACATTGACATTGAGACACGCGCATACATTGACATTGAGACACACGGCCACATTGACATTGAGACACACGCACACATTGACATTGAGACACACGCACACATTGACATTGAGACACCCGCACACATTGACATTGAGACACCCGCACACATTGACATTGAGACACCCGCACACATTGACATTGAGACACGCGCACACATTGACATTGAGACACGCGCACACATTGACATTGAGACACGCGCACACATTGACATTGAGACACGCACACATTGACATTGAGACACACGCACACATTGACATTGAGACACACGGCCACATTGACATTGAGACACACGCGCACACATTGACATTGAGACACGCACACATTGACATTGAGACACACGCACACATTGACATTGAGACACCCGCACACATTGACATTGAGACACGCACACATTGACATTGAGACACGCGCACACATTGAAATTGAGACACGTGCACACATTGACATTGAGACACGCGCACACATTGACATTGTGACACGCGCACACATTGACATTGAGACACGCGCACACATTGACATTGAGACGCGCGCACACATTGACATTGAGACACGCACACATTGACATTGAGACACGCACACATTGACATTGAGACACGTGCACACATTGACATTGAGACACGCGCACACATTGACATTGAGACACACGCACACATTGACATTGAGACACACGCACACATTGACATTGAGACACACGCACACATTGACATTGAGACACACGGCCACATTGACATTGAGACACACGGCCACATTGACATTGAGACACACGCACACATTGACATTGAGACACGCGCACACATTGACATTGAGACACCCGCACACATTGACATTGAGACACACGCACACATTGACATTGAGACACACACACACATTGACATTGAGACACCCGCACACATTGACATTGAGACACCCGCACACATTGACATTGAGACACACGGCCACATTGACATTGAGACCCACGCACACATTGACATTGAGACACACGCACACATTGACATTGAGACACACGGCCACATTGACATTGAGACACACGGCCACATTGACATTGAGACACACGCACACATTGACATTGAGACACACGCACACATTGACATTGAGACACACGCACACATTGACATTGAGACACCCGCACACATTGACATTGAGACACAGACACATTTACATTGAGACACACGCACACATTGACATTGAGACACACGCACACATTGACATTGAGACACACGGCCACATTGACATTGAGACACACGGCCACATTGACATTGAGACACACGCACACATTGACATTGAGACACACGCACACATTGACATTGAGACACACGGCCACATTGACATTGAGACCCACGGCCACATTGACATTGTGACACACGCACACATTGACATTGAGACACGCGCATACATTGACATTGAGACACGTGCACATTGAGACACACGCACACATTGACATTGAGACACGTGCACATTGAGACACGTGATACATTGACATTGAGACACGTGCACATTGAGACACGCGCACACATTGACATTGAGACACGTGCACATTGAGACACGCGCACACATTGACATTGAGACACGTGCACATTTTGACAATGAAACACACACACACACACATTGAGACACACGCACAGACAACGAAATTGACACACGCTTGCACATTGACATTGACACACACACACACTGAAATTGACACGCGCGCCCACATTGAAATTGACACACCCGCACACATTGACATTGAGACACTCACTCAGATTGACATTGAGACACACGCGCACACATTGACATTGAGACACGCACACAGATTGACATTGAGATACATGCACACGCACATTGGCATTGTGATGCGCACACATTGACATTGAGACACGTGCACACATTGACATTGAGACACGTGCACACATTGACATTGAGACACGCGCACACATTGACATTGAGACACGCGCACACATTGACATTGAGACACGCGCACACATTGACATTGAGACACGCGCACACATTGACATTGAGACACGCGCACACATTGACATTGAGACACTCACTCAGATTGACATTGAGACACACGCGCACACATTGACATTGAGACACGCACACAGATTGACATTGAGACACGTGCACACGCACATTGACATTGCGATGCGCGCACACATTGACATTGCGATGCACACACATTGACATTGAGACACGTGCACACGCACATTGACATTGCGATGCGCACACATTGACATTGAGACACACGCACACATTGACATTGAGACACGCGCACACATTGACATTGTGACATCCGCACACATTGACATTGAGACACGTGCACATTGAGACACGTGATACATTGACATTGAGACACACGGCCACATTGACATTGAGACACACGCACACATTGACATTGAGACACACGGCCACATTGACATTGAGACACACGCACACATTGACATTGAGACACACGCACACATTGACATTGAGACACACGGCCACATTGACATTGAGACACGCGCACACATTGACATTGAGACGCGCGCACACATTGACATTGAGACACACGGCCACATTGACATTGAGACACACGCACACATTGACATTGAGACACACGCACACATTGACATTGAGACACACGCACACATTGACATTGAGACCCACGGCCACATTGACATTGAGACACACGGCCACATTGACATTGAGACACACGCACACATTGACATTGAGACACACGCACACATTGACATTGAGACCCACGGCCACATTGACATTGAGACACGCGCACACATTGACATTGAGACACCCGCACACAGATTGACATTGAGACACGCGCACACATTGACATTGAGACACACGCACACATTGACATTGAGACACCCGCACACATTGACATTGAGACACCCGCACACATTGACATTGAGACACCCGCACACATTGACATTGAGACACGCGCACACATTGACATTGAGACACACGCGCACATTGACATTGAGACACACACACATTGACATTGAGACACGCGCATACATTGACATTGAGACACCCGCACACATTGACATTGAGACACCCGCACACATTGACATTGAGACACCCGCACACATTGACATTGAGACACCCGCACACATTGACATTGAGACACCCGCACACATTGACATTGAGACACCCGCACACATTGACATTGAGACACCCGCACACATTGACATTGAGACACCCGCACACATTGACATTGAGACCCACGGCCACATTGACATTGAGACACCCGCACACATTGACATTGAGACCCACGGCCACATTGACATTGAGACACCCGCACACATTGACATTGAGACACCCGCACACATTGACATTGAGACACCCGCACACATTGACATTGAGACACACGCGCACACATTGACATTGAGACACGCACACACATTGACATTGAGACACGCGCACACATTGACATTGAGACACACGCGCACACATTGACATTGAGACGCGCGCACACATTGACATTGAGACACACGCGCACACATTGACATTGAGACACGTGCACACATTGACATTGAGACACACGCACACATTGACATTGAGACACGTGCACACATTGACATTGAGACACGCACACATTCACATTGAGACGTGCACACATTCACATTGAGACGTGCACACATTCACATTGAGACGCGCACACATTCACATTGAGACGTGCACACATTGATATTGAGACACGCGCACACATTGACATTGAGACACACGCACACATTGACATTGAGACACGTGCACACATTGACATTGAGACACACGCGCACACATTGACATTGAGACACGCGCACAGATTGACATTGAGACACGCGCACAGATTGACATTGAGACACGCGCACAGATTGACATTGAGACACGCGCACAGATTGACATTGAGACACACACACATTGACATTGAGACACGCACACAGATTGACATTGAGACACGTGCACACGCACATTGACATTGCGATGCGCACACATTGACATTGAGACACACGCACACATTGACATTGAGACACACGCACACATTGACATTGAGACACACGCACACATTGACATTGAGACACGCACACATTGACATTGTGACACGCGCACACATTGACATTGAGACACACGCACACATTGACATTGAGACACGCGCACACATTGACATTGAGACACGCGCACAGATTGACATTGAGACACGCGCACAGATTGACATTGAGACACACGCACACATTGACATTGAGACACACGCACACATTGACATTGAGACACGCGCACACATTGACATTGAGACACACACACACATTGACATTGAGACACGCGCACACATTGACATTGAGACACCCGCACACATTGACATTGAGACACGCGCACAGATTGACATTGAGACACGCGCACAGATTGACATTGAGACACACACACATTGACATTGAGACACGCGCACACATTGACATTGAGACACCCGCACACATTGACATTGAGACACGCGCACAGATTGACATTGAGACACGCGCACAGATTGACATTGAGACACACACACATTGACATTGAGACACGCACACAGATTGACATTGAGACACGTGCACACGCACATTGACATTGCGATGCGCACACATTGACATTGAGACACACGCACACATTGACATTGAGACACACGCACACATTGACATTGAGACACACGCACACATTGACATTGAGACACACGCACACATTGACATTGAGACACGCACACATTGACATTGAGACGCGCACACAGATTGACATTGAGACACGCACACATTGACATTGAGACACGCGCACACATTGACATTGAGACACGCGCACATTTTGACAATGAAACACACACACATTGACATTGAGACACGCGCACACATTGACATTGAGACACGCGCACATTTTGACATTGAGACACACGCACACATTGACATTGAGACACGCACACATTGACATTGAGACACGCGCACACATTGACATTGAGACACGCGCACATTTTGACAATGAAACACACACACATTGACATTGAGACACGCGCACACATTGACATTGAGACACGCGCACATTTTGACAATGAAACACACACACATTGACATTGAGACACGCGCACACATTGACATTGAGACACGCGCACATTTTGACAATGAAACACACACATTGACATTGAGACACGTGCACTCATTGACATTGAGACACGCGCACACATTGACATTGAGACACGCGCACACATTGACATTGAGACATTTTGACAATGAAACACACACACACACATTCACATTGAGACACACGCACAGACAATGAAATTGACACATGCACACACATTGAAATGAAATGAAATGAAAATGAAATGAAAATCGCTTATTGTCACAAGTAGGCTTCAAAAGAAGTTACTGTGAAAAGCCCCTAGTCGCCACATTCCGGCCCCTGTTCGGGGAGGCTGGTACGGGACACGCACACACATTGAAATTGACACAGGCGCACACATTGAAATTGAGACACAGGTGCACACATTGAAATTGACACACGCACACACATTGACAGATGCACACACACACACATTGACATTGACACACGCACACACATTGACATTGACACACGCACACACATTGACAGATGCACACACATTGACATTGAGACACACGCACACACATTGACATTGAGACACAGGCGCACACATTGAAATTGACACACGCACACACATTGACATTGGCACACGCACACACATTAAAATTGACACACGCACACACATTGACATTGACACACGCACACGCATTGACATTGAGACACACGCACACACATTGACATTGACACACGCACACATTGTCAGATGCATACACATTGACATTGAGACATACGCACATGTTGACATTGAGACACACACACACAAACATACACGAAAGCTTTTCTCTCCCTAGCCCAGGTGAATTGAGCAGCATCAGACAGTTACAGACTGAATCTCTGACGATAGCCGCTGCGTTACCTGCTGGTTCAGTAATAGAGCATTGTGTTGGGAATGGGTGACACGTGTTGTATGCACAGCACAAGATCCCTATATCAGTTCGGTGTCAGAAATGGGGAGCAGTACACCCACCCCACGGTGCTGGGGGTGAGAGGAGGGGTACTATCAGAATAAACAGCCGCAATACCCCAGTTCCACTTTGACACAGGAGGAGAGGAGAGAATATTTTGCTGAATGAATATTCCGCAACCAGCCTCCTAAAGACTTTCGAGACAAAGCTGGGCATTGGGGAAGGTTTGTGACATCACATGGAACGGGTTAATGGCGGTCTTTGTGTTTAGTGCTGTTGTACCAGGCAATTACTGTTCAAATTCCTTAACTGGGGAGGAAGGCCAAGTCAGACAGCTACGCAAAGCTTAACCAATCCCAGATGCTTGGCTGCGACTACCCAGTGTGTGGTTACCACGAGACAGGCCCCCGTCTTTACTCTCTGCCCCACAGTGTGAGGCAGGAGTGAAGAGTGCGGCAGATGTGCTGGGGATTTAATCACAGCCTCATTCTCCAAACTCACTCACTCTGAGGGGCAGCCGATGGAATCTGGAGCGGAACACCTGCCCGGTGGTCAGTTTGGAAGGTGGGTGAGGCTGGTCTGGGTAGGGCGGGCGAGGACAGACGGATAGAAGGAGCGACAATCTCATGCACCATAGTGAGCAGGGCGAGCCTGCAGTTTGGATGGGGGACGAGCTGCGGACACTGTCGATTGCCTCATATTTCAGACTATTTGTTCAGTGTCTGGAGACATGTCTGAACTTTCCTGCTCAATGTTGTACACATGCCAGAGTACAGGCTATCCAAATAACACATCCTGTGTGAAAATAAAGTCACCAAATCTACCCAACATCCGACAAACATTTCTCTCCCTACACGCCCCCATTTATTTTTAGTTTCTTGCCTTAAGTCTTCAAGAAACTTTTAACAAGTTCTCTCCGTTCCAGAACTCAAGACTCATTCATCGAATCATCAATGGACTAAATGTGCTGCTGGGTGATCCTATCAGTGAATTGGCAATCCACCCGGAGTTAACTCATTCAGCCGTGTCCAGGGGATCCACTTTTTCACAATGATCCACGGATTACCAAAGACAAAATCAGCTCAAGGTTTCTGTCCCTGGTCACCATCCAGTGATACAACCACTACAGCTGGTCACCCTGTTCATTAATGAACCACTCCACAGACTGAGCTCCAAATCAAGGCTGAAACCTCGAGTACAGAATTGCTGCACTGCCAGATGGTCAGTACTGAGGGAGTGCTGCACTGTCAGAGGGTCAGTACTGAGGGAGTGCTGCACTGTCAGAGGGTCAGTACTGAGGGAGCGCCGCACTGTCAGAGGGTCAGTACTGAGGGAGTGCAGCACTGTCAGAGGGTCAGTACTGAGGGAGTGCTGCACTGTCAGAGGGTCAGTACTGAGGGAGTGCTGCACTGTCAGAGGGTCAGTACTGAGGGAGTGCCGCACTGTCAGAGGGTCAGTACTGAGGGAGTGCAGCACTGTCAGAGGGTCAGTACTGAGGGAGTGCTGCACTGTCAGAGGGTCAGTACTGAGGGAGTGCTGCACTGTCAGAGGGTCAGTACTGAGGGAGTGCTGCACTGTCAGAGGGTCAGTACTGAGGGAGTGCCGCACTGTCAGAGGGTCAGTACTGAGGGAGTGCCGCACTGACAGAGTGTCAGTACTGAGGGAATGCCGCACTGTCAGAGGGTCAGTACTGAGGGAGTGCCGCACTGTCAGAGGGTCAGTACTGAGGGAGTGCTGCACTGTCAGAGGGTCAGTACTGAGGGAGTGCCGCACTGTCAGAGGGTCAGTACTGAGGGAGCGCCGCACTGTCAGAGGGTCAGTACTGAGGAAGTGCCGCACTGTCAGAGGGTCAGTACTGAGGGAGTGCTGCACTGTCAGAGGGTCAGTACCGAGGGAGTGCTGCACTGTCAGAGGGTCAATACTGAGGGAGTGCCGCACTGTCAGAGGGTCAGTACTGAGGGAGTGCCGCACTGTCAGAGGGTCAGTACTGAGGGAGTGCCGCACTGTCAGAGGGTCAGTACTGAGGGAGTGCCGCACTGTCAGAGGGTCAGTACTGAGGGAGTGCCGCACTGTCAGAGGGTCAGTACTGAGGGAGTGCTGCACTGTCAGAGGGTCAGTACTGAGGGAGTGCCGCACTGTCAGAGGGTCAGTACTGAGGGAGTGCTGCACTGTCAGAGGGTCAGTACTGAGGGAGTGCTGCACTGTCAGAGGGTCAGTACTGAGGGAGTGCCGCACTGTCAGAGGGTCAGTACTGAGGGAGTGCTGCACTGTCAGAGGGTCAGTACTGAGGGAGTGCCGCACTGTCAGAGGGTCAGTACTGAGGGAGTGCTGCACTATCAGAGGGTCAGTACTGAGGGAGTGCTGCACTGTCAGAGGGTCAGTACTGAGGGAGTGCTGCACTGCCAGAGGGTCAGTACTGAGGGAGTGCCGCACTGTCAGAGGGTCAGTACTGAGGGAGTGCCGCACTGTCAGAGGGTCAGTACTGAGGGAGTGCCGTACTTTCAGAGGGTCAGTACTGAGGGAGTGCCGCCCTGTCAGAGGGTCAGTACTGAGGGAGTGCCGTACTGTCAGAGGGTCAGTACCGAGGGATAGCCGCACTGTCAGAGGGTCAGTACTGAGGGAGTGCCGCACTGCCAGAGGGTCAGCACTGAGGGAGCGTCGCACTGTCAGAGGGTCAGTACTGAGGGAGTGCTGCACTGTCAGAGGGTCAGTACTGAGGGAGTGCCGCACTGTCAGAGAGTCAGTACTGAGGGAGCGTCGCACTGTCAGAGGGTCAGTACTGAGGGAGTCCTGTACTGTCAGAGGGTCAGTACTGAGGGAGTGCCGCACTGTCAGAGGGTCAGTACTGAGGGAACGCTGCACTGTCAGAGGGTCAGTACTGAGGGAGCGTCGCCCATGTCAGAGGGTCAATACTGAGGGAGTGTCGCACTGTCAGAGGGTCAGTGCTGAGGGAGTGCTGCACTGTCAGAGGGTCAGTACTGTGGGAGTGCTGCACTGTCAGAGGGTCAGTACTGAGGGAGTGCCGCACTGTCAGAGGGTCAGTACTGAGGGAGCGCTGCACTGTCAGAGGGTCAGTACTGAGGGAGTGCTGCACTGTCAGAGGGTCAGTACTGAGGGAGTGCAGCACTGTCAGAGGGTCAGTACTGAGGGAGTGCCGCACTGTCAGAGGGTCAGTACTGAGGGAGTGCTGCACTGTCAGAGGGTCAGTACTGAGGGAGTACTGCACTGTCAGAGGGTCAGTACAGAGGGAGTGCTGCACTGTCAGAGGGTCAGTACTGAGGGAGTGCTGCACTGTCAGAGGGTCAGTACTGAGGGAGTGCCGCAGTGTCAGAGGGTCAGTGCTGAGGGAGTGCCGCACTGTCAGAGGGTCAGTACTGAGGGAGCCCCGCACTGTCAGAAGGTCAGTACTGAGGGAGCGTCGCACTGTCAGAGGGTCAGTACTGAGGGAGTGCTGCACTGTCAGAGGGTCAGTACTGAGGGAGTGCTGCACTGTCAGAGGATCAGTAATGAGGGAGTGTCGCACTGTCAGAGGGTCAGTACTCAGGGAGTGCTGCACTGTCAGAGGGTCAGTACTGAGGGAGTGCCGCACTGTCAGAGGGTCAGTACTGAGGGAGTGCCGCACTGTCAGAGGGTCGGTACTGAGGGAGTGCTGCATTGTCAGAGGGTCAGTACTGAGGGAGTGCCGGACTGTTAGAGGGTCAGTACTGAGGATGTGCCGCACTGTCAGAGGGTCAGTACTGAGGGAGTGCCGCACTGTCAGAGGGTCAGTACTGAGGGAGTGCCGCACTGTCAGAGGGTCAGTACTGAGGGAGTGCCGCGCTGTCAGAGGGTCAGTACTGAGGGAGAGCTTCACTGTCAGAGGGTCAGTACTGAGGGAGTGCCGCGCTGTCAGAGGGTCAGTACTGAGGGAGTGCCGCACTGTCAGAGGGTCAGTACTGAGGGAGTGCCGCGCTGTCAGAGGGTCAGTACTGAGTGAGTGCCGCACTGTCAGAGGGTCAGTACTGAGGGAGTGCCGCGCTGTCAGAGGGTCAGTACTGAGGGAGAGCTGCACTGTCAGAGGGTCAGTACTGAGGGAGTCCCCCACTGTCAGAGGGTCAGTACTGAGGGAGTGCCGCATCGTCAGAGGGTCAGTACTGAGGGAGTGCCGTGCTGTCAGAGGGTCAGTACTGAGGGAGAGCTGCACTGTCAGAGGGTCAGTACTGAGGGAGTCCCGCACTGTCAGAGGGTCAGTACTGAGGGAGTGCCGCACTGTCAGATGGTCAGTACTGAGGGAGTGCCGCGCTGTCAGAGGGTCAGTACTGAGGGAGAGCCGCACTGTCGGATAATCAGTACTGAGGGAGTGCTGCACTGTCAGAGGGTCAGTACTGAGGGAGCCGCACTGTCAGAGGGTCAGTACTGAGGGAGTGCCGCACTGTCAGAGGGTCAGTACTGAGGGAGTGATGCACTGTCAGAGGGTCAGTACTGAGGGAGTGCCGCACTGTCAGAGGGTCAGTACTGAGGGAGTGCTGCACAGTCAGCGGGTCAGTACTGAGGGAGAGCCACACTGTCGGATAATCAGTACTGAGGGAGTGCCGCACTGACAGAGGGTCAGTACTGAGGGAGTGCTGCACTGTCAGAGGGTCAGTACTGAGGGAGTGCTGCACTGTCACAGGGTCAGTACTGAGGGAGTGCAGCACTGTCAGAGGGTCAGTACTGAGGGAGTGCTGCACTGTCAGAGGGTCAGTACTGAGGGAGTGCTGCACTGTCAGAGGGTCAGTACTGAGGGAGTGCTGCACTGTCAGAGATCAGTACTGAGGGAGTGCCGCACTGTCAGAGGGTCAGTACTCAGGGAGTGCTGCACTGTCAGAGGGTCAGTACTGAGGGAGTGCCGCACTGTCAGAGGGTCAGTACTGAGGGAGTGCCGCACTGTCAGAGGGTCAGTACTGAGAGTGTGCCGCACTGTCAGAGGGTCAGTACTGAGGAAGTGCTGCACTGTCAGAGGGTCAGTACTGAGGGAGTGCCGCACTGTCAGAGGGTCAGTACTGAGAGTGTGCCGCACTGTCAGAGGGTCAGTACTGAGGGAGTGTCGCACTGTCAGAGGGTCAGTACTGAGGGAGTGCCGCACTGTCAGAGGGTCAGTACTGAGGGAGTGCCGCACTGTCAGAGGGTCAGTACTGAGGGAGTGCTGCACTGTCAGAGGGTCAGTACTGAGGGAGTGCTGCACTGTCAGAG
>NC_052163.1:2217686-2258437 GCF_902713615.1 Scyliorhinus canicula
CCACCCCCCCCCCCCCCCCCCCCCCCCACCCTCTACACACGCACACAAGACAGACAAACACAGAGTGGGGAAAGGGGGTAAAAAGAAATCTTAAATAAAAGGAAAAGCAGTCTTTGTTTCAGATGTCGGTTTTTAGCCTGGCAAACGTGTCAGTTCGAGTCTCAGCTTGTCACCCCGACTGGTCTTATCACAGAATCATTCATTCAGGTCTCTGTAGTTTCAGAAATACACCAGTCACAGTCTTTCTGGACAGAGGAACCAGATCCAGGTGTTGGTTTGCAGCCTGTAATATTTTTTTCTGGTAGATAGATTCATTCAGGTTCTCTGCAAGTTCAGAAATAAACCTTTTTGGAGAAAGGGAGAGGAGGTTATTGTCTTTCTGCTGCCAGCAGTCAAACTGAAATTCCTTGGGACTCTCAGAAACATTCCACTGGGGCAGGATCCAGTCACCACCTGTTACCGGGCAGAGTACGGCCTTTTGGGCCAATTCATTGGCCACCAGCCAATCAATTAAACCGAGCCCCACCTCATCTCTCTCTCTCTGGTGCCAATAGGTGTGCAACTCCTGTTCAAACCAGCAGAGACTAGCAGACTTCACTCCTGTAACTTCAGAATTCTGATGCTCGACTGAAAGATACCTGTCTACTAACCATCCATGGACCAAAAAATAACAACAGAAAAATAAAAGAAATGAGAAAGAAGTGAATAAACATGAAGGACCCTTACACAAGGGATGAAGAAACAGACTGCGGGATCCCTGGAAATGATGATTTTTGTTTATCTACCATGCCTGGCGTAGCACGGGCGGAGCTGTTGGTGGACTGGACGCTCAGGACCTGCCTCAGCCTCAATATTCGAGGGAGAGTGCAACGTGGTCAGGACCTGCAGAGGCGAGGCTGATGGACACGGACCAGAATTTTCTAACCAGGGGACGTGGTGTACGTCCGGAACTTGGGGATGGGCCAGTTGGATTGCAGGGGACAACAGACCGGACCAGTTTCATATCAAGTGAAGACTCGCGGACAGTGCGGAAACACCTTGATCACCTCAGGAGATGGGACCCTGTGTTAGGACACGTCCCACCAGAGGAACCGTCTTCCAGCCACATCGCCCTGGCACATGGGGGCCTGGAGGTGTTGTGGGGGCCCCAGCAACAAGATGGAAGAGGTGATGGATTCAGACTCCGAGATGGGGACCCAGGTATCCAATGGCAACATTACCAGGGGCCAGATACCAGCGTTACCCCCCAGACGGTCATCGAGGAAATGACAATCCCCAACACACTATACTCCCCTGACCCAGCCCCACCGTTACTGAAGGTGCAGCCGCGGGTAAAGAGGAGCAGATGCCCTCCTGAACCCCCTTCTTCAGAGGGACTTGGGGCAGGGCGGGGCAGGGCGGGGGGTTGGGGGCAATCAGCTGGCTTGTTAATCCATTGCCTTAAAAGCTGCCCAGTTAGGAGCTGAGATGCAGCATAGTCCCGGCTGGGACTGTTGCCGTAAAGTTTCCTTTTGGAGATAAACCATTGTTTGTCTCTCTATCCGGACACCACCTCGACTACTAAAGTGCGGGAGCTGAAATAAAACAGAAAATGCTGGAAAAACCCAGTCTAGCAGCAAATTTGGGAGCGAGAAACAGAGATGAGGAGCTGGATTCTCCAATAATGGGGTTATGTTCCCACTGCAGCGTAAAAACGCTGCTGTTTCACTCTGGACTTGCCTGAAGAACGTCCTGAGTGATTCTCCCATCAGCAGGGGGCTGGCTGGAGTGCTTCTCGCAGCTCTGGCACCAGATACGGGTCCGTGCATGCGCACGGCGGCGGCCTATAGCAGCCTGCTGTGCGCCATGGCAGACTCAGACCGCGGACCGACATTGACAATGTAGGCCCCCCTGAGATGGCACACGCCCGCGGATCCGAACTGCTATGGGCCAGGGTTTAGAGAACCCCAAAGTGTAGTTCACCTGACCCACGACTTTTTCTAGATTGTGGTATGGGGAGCACACGGCCCACTCTACAGGTCTGGTACAGCAGAAAATGGACCAGTGGTTTTTAAAACAAAACAATTTTTATTCTATGAACTCAAGTTAACCTTTGTAAAACAAACAGTGAATATCTTAGCAACCAGTAAATCAAATATACCCCCCAAAGAATACAACACTAAGTAACCTGTATGCTGTCCTTTTACACCCAAAAGACTTAACAAACCTTCAAACAGGAGCACATTAGGTTTACATTTAATACTGAGACCTTTTTACAATTCTGAGTTCGCCAAATGATCCATAGATAGCCTTTGGATGGCCGAGATCAACAGCAGAACAGCTCACTGAAAACACAGACACACCCAAGCTTTTCTCCAACTGAAACTAAAAAGCAGAAGTAGAGCTCAGCTCCACCCACACTCTGACATCACTCCAGTAACATGAGCAGCTAAACATTCCTTAAAGGTACATTTCTTAAACACCCATTTCTTAAAGGGTACTCTCACATGACAGAATCACCCGATCGCTGCCCCAGCCGCCCATGATGCCGCCTCCACCCCGGTGCTTGATTCCCCCCCAGCCTCCACCAGGGCAGCCGCGGACTCAGTCCGCATCAGCCACCTAAAGTTCCCGACCGGCGATACGTGGTTAGAATCACTGTGTCGGGAACTCAGACAGTTTTGCTCGGAGAATCGCTGGGGGGGGGGGGGCTGTGTCAACAGCCCCCCCAGCCACAGCAAGTAGATCGTTCACGAGCGATTCCTCCGGGGACTGGAGAATCATGGGAGCGGCGCCGGGCACCATTCCCGCGTCAACATCGATTCTTCGCCCCCACGCCAAACGCGATTTCGGCACGGGGGCTGCGGAGAATCCAACCCAACATTTTGAGTCTGATATGGACACCGAAGAAGAATCATACGGACTCGAAATAATAACTTAATGATGATAATGTTTCTCTCTCCACAGATGCTGTCAGACCTGCTGCGACTTCTTGCCACTTTCTGTTTTTATTTCAGATCTCCATCATCCACAGTATTTTGCTTTTATTTTGGTGTTTGGAGCTGATTAGTCCGGGCACTCAATGTAATTATTAACCATCATGCAATTTCCACAGTCCAAGTTAATGCAGCGTCTGGTCTGAATATAACTCCTCCAGTCAGTTCCTGCACTGTGTTATCAACACTTGCTGCTACAATGGAAAAAGGTATTTTAAAGAATCACAAGAAAACAATGTGTTAAAAGCTCATCCGAGTTCTTTGTAACTATTTCCCAATCAATGGGTAGCTGATGTAATGATTCCCACATTAACAAAGATCACTGATTGTGCGATTTTCTCTTTAAAAGGATCCTGATATTTTCCTGAGATACACAAATTGATGCTTGTTGAATGCTCTTCCCGGGATATAAGAGGAGATATTTGAGGGCAGCACGGCGGCGCAGTGGTTAGCACTGCTGCCTCACGGCACCGAGGTCCCAGGTTCGATCCCGGCCCTGGGTCACTGTCCGTGTGGAGTTTGCACATTTTCCCCGTGCCTGTGTGGGTTTCACCCCACAACCCAAAGATGTGCAGGTTAGGTGGATTGGCCACACTAATTGCCCCTTAATTGGAAAAAATAATTGGGTACTCTAAATTTATTTTTAAAACGTAAAAGAAAAATGTTTTAAAAGGAGATATTTGAAATAAGTCTGCCTTCAGTGTGCCGCTGTTGAATGTTACTGTCCACAAACACTGATCATTAAAAACACAGGCCGCAGTTATGGGCTTATGCACTAATCCAGGTTGATTTGCAAAAAGGGTCACGGAATACAGAGTGTAATTTTAGTTAGAATAAATAAACAGCCACTAATCCTGAACACAACAGCTGTTCCGGCTCTAAGCAGCAACTGTCATTAAATGAATGGTTGCAGGAGCTGGGAATTAGGAAGTTAGTGCACCGTGTGATTAGCAGGTGTGTCATTTACACCAACTCTGCTAAACTTCGAAAGGAGCCATTCTGGGCTGACATTTTCCACCTGAACCTCAATCAATGCAAGGTATGAATCTTGTTTTGCTATATGTTTGAGACCATGGAGGAATCCACACCAGGTAGTTCAAAGAAACTTGGTTTATTTACAATAACTATTATATACATCGCAAGGTAGAGCCCAACGTGGTCTCACCTTGCTGGGGCCTAACTGGTCGGTTTATATACTGTACACTAGACATTGTTTAGAGATCCCCTTCCCCCTTAATGGGGGAGTTCATATTCTGCAAGGTTCACGGGGAAGTTAATTGTTCCCCCCCCCCCCCCCCCCCCCCCCGTAAGACTCTTGCGGGTTACAACATCTATAAATGTTATGATGAGTGCTCTGGATGTTGGGGATGCTGGCATGTTATTTATTGCCCATCCCAGGTGTCCCATCAAAAGGAGAGGCTTTGTCGGGTATTTGAGGGGAATTCAGAATTGGCCAGCACACACAGGCTGACTACAAGCGATAACTTGTCTGTCCTGAAGGACACTTGTGAAAATATTCAACTTTTACAACAAACCCGCAACCACCATTATCTAGAATAAAAGAACATAGAACAGACAGTGCAGAAAGAGGCCATTCGGCCCATCGAGTCTGCACCGATCCACGTAAGCCCTCACTTCCACCTTATCCCCGTAACCCAATAACCACTCCTAACCTTTTTGGACACTAAGAGCAACTTATCACGGCCAATCCACCTAACCTGCACGTCTTTGGACTGTGGGAGGAAACCGGAGCACCCGGAGGAAACCCACGCAGACACGGGGAGAACGTGCAGACTCCGCACAGACAGTGACCCAAGCTGGGAATCGAACCTGGGACACTGGTGCAAAAGCCACAGTGCTAACCACTGTGCTGCCCACTACAGGTAAAGTCACCATAGTCCCAGATGACCATAGGCTGCTTTCCCCTGTGAGGGGGGTGAGCTGACAGGTGGTGGTTTAACCTGAGGATCACCACACCTCAGGCGAGGGGCAAGGTTGAGAAGGCGGGTCATCATAAATAACCTCAGCCGGTACGGGAATTGAACCCACGTTGCTGGCCTCCCCCAGCATTGCAAACCAGCTGTCCAGCCAACTGAGCAGCAACAAGGGCAGCAGATACACAGGAACATCACCACCTCAATGTTCACCAAGTCAATTGTAGCTTAATTTAATAATAATCTTTACTGTCAGAAGTAGGCTGACATTAACACTGCAACGAAGTTACTGTGAAAAGCCCCTAGTCGCCACATTCCGGCGCCTGTTCGGGTACACCGAGGGAGAATTCAGAATGTCCAATTCACCTAACAAGAAACCCATGCAGACACGGTGAGAACGTGCAGACTCCGCACAGACAGTGACCCAAGCTGCGAATCGAACCTGGGACCCTGGCACTATGCAGCAACAGTGCTAACCACTGTGCTACCGTGCCGCCTGAGGCAGTTCTGAAGCATTTCTCTGAGCCTGATGTCCTTTTGAGGTGGGCAAAATGTGTCTTCAATGCCAGGGAGGTGGTCTAACTCGGAGACCATATATTTGGAAATATATCTGCTGCTCCTTCATTATCACGAGGTCAAAATCCTAGAACACCCTCCCTAACAATTCTGTGGGAGCGACCAACATCATACAGACCACAGTGGCTCAGGAATGACACTCACCACCTTCTGCAGACCAGCTAGGGATTGACAGGAATGTGGCAGCCTTCCCAGTCACACCCATATCCTTCCAATGTTTTTTTTAAAAATTGGAATCCTTAAAATAAGACAAAGATGTGGTGGCCCATCCGAAAGTGTTGGATTATTAGGGATAATCCCTGGTTTGCTATCCCACCAACACAGCCAGGACAGTGCGTATCCAATTTCAACTGCAAAATAGTTTTACATTTTATTATTTAACAATTTGGGATATTCAGGATCAACTATTGGTTGGATCTACTATTCTTTTTTTAACAAACATTTTATCAAGGCATTCATGGTTTTATAACAACAAAAGATACAAATACAAATTTTAGCAAAATTCATAACGTAACACCCCTCCCCCCCCCCCCCCCCCCCCCCCAACCAAACCCGAACATTGACTCTCTCGGGGCGAATGTAATTTTCTCAAGCCTGAGAGAATCAGCCATGTCGCTAACCCATACCCCCCGATTTCGGGGGCTCGGAGTCCCTCCAGGATGATAGGATCTGCCTCCTGGCTACCAAGGAGGCAAAGGCCAAAACTCCAGCCTCTCTCGCCCCCTGGCATCACGGATCTTCCGACACTCCGAACATCGCCACCTCTGGACTCGGTGCCACCCTCTTTTTTAGCACCATGGACATGACATCAGCAAATCCCTGCCGGAATGTGGACATGGTTTGGGGGCCCTCCCACACATCGCCCACTCCTGTCCTCTACCCCAAAAAAACCTGCTCATGCGGGCCACCATCATGTGTGCCCGGTGAACCACTTTGAATTGTATCAGGCTGAGCCTGGCACATGATGAGGACGTGTTGACTCTGCTCAGGGCATCCTTCCACAGACCCACCTCTACCTCCCCTCCCACAGACCCACCTCTACCTCCCCTCCCACAGACCCACCTCTACCTCCCCTCCCACAGACCCCCCTCCCCTCCCACAGCCCCGCCTCTACCTCCCCTCCCACAGCCCCGCCTCTACCTCCCCTCCCACAGACCCGCCTCTACCTCCCCTCCCACAGACCCCCCTCCCCTCCCAGCAAGCCCCCCGCCCTCTACCTCCCCTCCCACAAGACCACGCTCTACCTCCCCTCCCCACAGACCCCCCTCCCCTCCCACAGCCCCGCCTACACACTACCCTCCCACAGACCCGCACTCTACCTCCCACTCCCACGAAGCCCCCCTCCCCTCCCAAGCCCCGCCCTCTACCTCCCCTCCCACAGCCCGCCTCTACCTCCCCTCCCACAGCCCCCGCCTCTTACCTACCCTCCCACAGCCCCCGCTCTACCTCCCCTCCCACAGCCCAGCCTCTACCTCCCCTCCACCAGCCCGCCTCTACCTCCCTCCCACAGCCCCGGCCTCTACCTCCCTCCCAACAGACCCCCCTCCCTCCCACAGACCCGCCTCTACCTCCCCTCACCACAGCCCCCTCCCCTCCCACAGCCCAGCCTCTACCTCCCCTCCCCACACAGGACCCCCCTACCCTCCCACAGCCCCGCCTCTACCTCCCCCTCCCACAGCCCGCCTCTACCTCCCCTCCCACAGACCCCCCCCCTCCCACAGACCCGCCTCTACCTCCCACAGACCCGCCTCCCCTCCCACAGACCCGCCTCTACCTCCCACAGACCCGCCTCCCCTCCCACAGACCCGCCTCTACCTCCCACAGACCTCCCCTCCCAGCTCATCTTCCCATTTGCGCTTTACTGCGCTTACCGGGGATTCCTCCCCCTCCATGAGCTCTTTATAAATTTCCGAGACCTTCCCTTCCCCCACCCCAGTTCTAGAAACGACCTTGTCCTGTATCCCCTGCGGCGGTAGAAGGGGAAAGGTCGCAACCTGCCTTCGCTCAAAATCCCTCACCTGCAGATATCGAAACTCATTCCCACCCGGCAATTCAAACTCCTCCAGATCCTCCAAACAGGGAAAGCTCCCATCGATAAACAGGGCCGGAATTCTCCGCCACCCGGGAATTGGCGGGGGGTGGGAATCACGCCCCGCCGGTCGGCGGGACCCCCGCGGCGATCCATCGGCCCGCGATGGGCCGAAGTCCCGCCGCTGTCAGGCCTCTGTCACCGACGTGGTTTAAACCACCTCTGTGCCGGCGGGAGCAGGCGGCGGGAGCGGCCCCCCGGGGTCCTGGGGGGAGGCACGGGGTGATCAGACCCCGGGGGATGCCCCCATGGTGGCCTGGCCCACGATCGGGGCCCACCGATCGGCAGGCGGGCCTGTGCCGTGGGGGGCGCTCTTTTTCTTCCGCCGCCGCCACGGCCTCCACCATGGCGGAGGTGGAAGAGACCCCCCTACCGTGCATGCGCCGGTGGTGACGTCAGTGGCTGCTGACGCTCCGGCGCATGCGCGGACTAACGCCGGCCGGCGAAGGCCTTTCAGCCAGTCCCAACGCCGATCGGCAGGGCGCCAAAGACCATTGCCGCCAGTCGGTGGACCGGGAGCCACTCCGGCGTGGGCCTAGCCCCTAAAGGTGCGGAGAGTTCCGCACCTTTGGGGAGGCCCAACGCCGGAGTGGTTGGCGCCATTCCGCTATGCCGGGACCCCCCGCCCCGCCGGGTAGGGGAGAATATCGCCCCAGATCTCCCAGCCTCTCAATCCCTGCTCTCTGCCACCTCCAAAACCCCCCATCCAGCCTCCCCGGGACAAACTGGTGATTGCCACAAATTGGAACCCACACCGACGTTCCCTCCACTCCCAGATGCTTCCACCACTGTCCCCAAACTCTCAGAGCCGCCACCACCACCGGGCTTGTAGAGTAGAGTAACGGGCCGGCGAGAACGGCAGAGGTACCGTTACCAATGCCCCCAAGCTTGTGCCCTTACATGATGCCGCCTCCACCCACTCCCACACACCGACCCCTCCCCCACTTCCTGATCATAGCTATATTTGCCGCCCAGTAGTAGTTCCTAAAGTTCGGAGGGCCAGCCCTCTCTCCCCCCCGCGCCCCCCCCCCCCCCCCCCCCCCGTCTCCGCTCCAGCAGCACTTTCTTTACTCACGTGGTTTTACCCACCCCACAAACCCAGAGATCATCCTATTCACCCGCTTAAAAAAAGGCCTTTGGTATAAAAATAGGGAGGGCCGTCATATTCACGGTCTGTACCCTCCCTGCCAGTGACAACGGGAGCATGTCCCACCTCCGAAAGTCCTCCTTCGTTTGCTCAACTAATCGGGCCTGAGTTAATTTGTGTAACTGCTCCCCTCCCCGTGCCACCTGAATTCCCAAATAACGGAAACTCTCTTCCACCACTTTAATTGGTAACCCCCCCCCCCGCCTCGCCTGGATCACAGAAACCTCGCTCTTACCCATGTTCAATTTGTACCCCGAGAACCGGCCAAATTCCCCTAAGATCCGCATAATCTCTCCCATCCCCCCCTAACAGGTCAGAAATAGACAGGAGTAGGTCGTCCGCATACAACGAGACCCTGTGAGGATCTACTATTCTTCAATAAGTACAGATCAGTCTGATCAATCTGTCCCACCCTTGCTGCTCTGGGCTTCATACTGACTAAATGTGCGACTGCAGTTTGGGAGAATCTTGGCCACAATGGGTGAGCTATTTAGGAGAGCAGAATGGATTTGTTAAAGGAAAATCATGTTTAACAAACATGATGTTTTTGATGAGATAATAGGGAAGGTTATATGAGTATGTCAGTTGATGTGGTGTACATGTGACTTCCATAAAACATTTGATAAAGTGCCAAAGAACAGGCTTGTCGGCAATGTTAAAGCTCATGGAATAAAACTAACAGTAGCGGCACGGATACAGAGTTGGTTCAGTGACTGGGGACCGAATGTAGTAGTGATCAGTGCTTTACAGATTGGAGAAGGGCAGAGTGACATTCCTCAATGGGCGGTGCTCGAACAACTGCTCTACTTGATATATGTTAATCCACAGAACCCCTACAGTGCACAATGAGGCCCTTCGGCCCATCAAGTCTGGACAGACCCTCTGAAACAGCATTCCGCTTCGGGCCACTTCCCCATCCACCCCTGCAACCCCACTAACCTGCGCATCTTTGGACACTGAGGGACAATTTTTTGAATTAAAAAAAAACATTTATTAAGCCCCTCCTCTCTTCAGTGGGGGCTGCCGAATATTCGCCGATTGTCATTTCGATCATGCTCCTAATTTTTCTGATTTTCATTTTGATATTGGTCCCTCCAAATGCCCCTCTTGGAGACTTTGATGTTGTGAGCATTTATCCACTGCCTGAGCAGATTTTATTCAGCTCAACAAATCAGAGTCAATATCTCCTTTGACACTCTGGGGAACCCTAAAGGCTGCCAGAATTTTTTTTAAAACGTGTTTATTTTAGGGCGGCACGTTAGCACAGTGGTTAGCACTGTTGCTTCACAGCGCCAGGATCCTGGGTTCGGTTCTCGGTTTGGATCACTGTCTGTGTGGAGTCTGTCCGTTCTCCCCGTGTCTGCGCGGGTTTCCTCCGGGTGCTCCGGTTTCCTCCCACAAGTCCCGGAAGACGTGCTGTTAGATGGATTGGACATTCTGAATTCTCCCTCCGTGTACCCGAACAGGTGCCGGAATGTGGTGACTAGGGGCTTTTCACTGCGTCATTGCAGTGTTAATGTAAACATACTTGTGACAATAATAAAGATTATTATTATTAAAATTCCACGCTCATAAACATTATCTGATACCAGCACCTCGGGTAGGCCGTGCGTGCTGAAAATGTGCTGGAGTTTCTCCATGCTGGTCTGGGCTGTCATCGCCCGGTATCTCGAGGACCTCAATCCTCTTTGAGTGGGCATTGACGAGGACGAGCAACATCGCCCCCAGAAAGGGGTCCGCAAATTCTATATGGAGGCGAGACCACGGACGCCCGGCCATTCCCACGGGTGGAGCGGGGCTGCATGGGCAACCTCTGGTGTGCCACACTAGACGCAGCATTGGGCCACCCGCTCGATGTCCGTATTGATGACGGGCCACCAGACGCAGCTTCAAGCAAACGTTCTCATCTTGGACACGCCAGGGTGACCATTGTGGGGGTCCGTCAAGAGCGGGCCACATCCACGTTCGGGGAGCACCATGTGGGTCCCCTAAGGAGCTCGCCATCCTCTATGCTAACCACCTGCATCTTTGTGGTGTCGGCCTTTAGGTCCTGTGGTACAGCCTGTGCTGGGCCCCACGCTGCACCATGTGACGTACGCGGGATAGCTGAGGGTCCGTCTGGGCCCACCCGTGGATGCAGGAGGCCGTGACCAGTAGCGAGTCCATTAAATGGAGGGCAGCAATGACCTCTCCGCCCGCCGTTGGTGTAGGTGGCCTGGTCGACAGGAGCAGACGGCTTAACGCGTCAGCATGGGGAATCCTGGTCCAGGAGCGGTTTTCCAACGCATTGTCATACGCTGCGAGCTATTGAGGGTGTCTAGCAAAGGTTCACCAGATTAATTCCCGGGATGGCAGGACTGACACATGAAGAAAGACTGGATCGGCTGGGCTTGTACTGACTGGAGGTTTTTGAGGGGATCTCACAGAAACATGTAAAATCCTGATGGGACTGGATAGATGCGGGAAGAATGTTCCTGATGTTGGGGATGCCCAGAAACTAGGGGTCACAGCCTGAGAATAAGGGGTCAGCCATTCAGGACTGAGATGAGAAAGAACTTCTTCTCTCGGAGAGTTGTGAACTTGTGGAATTCTCCACCACAGAAAGCTGTTGGAGCCAGTTTGTTGGATATATTCAAGAGGGAGCTGGACGTGATCCTTGTGGCTAAAGGGATCAAGGGGTATGGAGAGAATGCAGGCGTGGGATACTGAATTTTCAGATTAACCAATGATCATATTGAATGGGAGTGCAGGCTCAAAGGGCTGAGTGGCCTCCTGCATCTATTTTCTATGTTTCTCTGTTTCTATGAGCAGCAATGCCCATCGCTGGATGCAGGCGGAAGCAATGGGGGAAAATCGCTCGATCTTCCTTGAAGAACCCTCGGAGCGGTTTGAGGTCCGTGAGAACGGTGAAGCGAGGTCCGTAGACATATTGATGGAATTTCTTGACCCCGAACACGACAGCAAAACCCGCCTCCTCGATCTGGACATATCGCTTCTCTGCGTCGGCCAACATCCTCGAGGCGATGTCAAGGGGACGTTCTGATCCGTCATCCATTTTGTGGGCTAGCACAGCCCCGACGCCGTACGGAGAAGGTCAACAGGATTGGCCGGGATGGGTTGAAGTGGGATGGCAGTTGTGACGAGGAGACTTGTTGGTTCACCGTGACGAAAGCCGCCTGTTACTCTCGGCCCCACTCCCAGTGTTGCCCCTTCGCCAACAGACGGTGGGGGGGGGGGGGGGGGGCTAAAGTGTGGGCCAGGTTCGGGAGGAATGTGCCACAGTGGTTTACCAGGCCCAGGAATGAACAGAGTTCCGCCAAGCCACCTGGTACAGGAGCCTGTCAAATTGCTTGTACCTTCTCTTCCACCGGGTACAGGCGATGTCGGTCTACACGGTAGCTGGGGTAGGTAACTTCGGCCGTGTTGAAGACTCGTTTCTCCTACCTGAGTCAGACGCCAGAATCCTCATAATGCCCCAGCACCCCGGCCTGGATGTGTAGGTGCTCCTGATCAGACGAGCCCGTGATCAGAACGTCATTCAGATAGACCGCCACGTGGGACAGGCCTCGCAGGATGGTCTTCATTACTCACTGGAATATCTCACACTGGGGGGACCCCAAAGGGCAGGCGGGTGTATTCTGATAGCCCCTTGTGCGTGTTCACGGTTATGACTCAGGGGCCAGGACCAACTGGATGGAAGCATCGGGGAGTCCACACATCAAGCGGTCACGGAGCGTCTCATTCAGTGTCACTCCGAATTCGCAAGTCTCAGCCAGTTTTTGGAGGTGGGTCAGGAAGTCACTCACCAACTCGCCCAGGGCCTGAACAGCCACGTGGAACCGGAAAGGGCGCACGATGAGCAGTGGTTTCGGGTCGAAATCCTTCCCCATTAGGGCCACTAGGGCGGCAAACAACCGGGAATCTGGCAGTTCAGAGTGAGTCAGGCTCTTAATCACACTGTACGTGGGCCCTCCACAAGCCATTAACAATATCACAGTTTGTTTTTCATCGCATTTGTTTGAACAATAATAGTCCACGAGCTCCACATATTTCCGCCAATCATCCGTACCTGCGTTAAAATGTTCCAGCTCTCCGGCATATTGGTGGTTAGTAGTGGGGCCTCACAAAGCCTAGACGAGGTGGACCACGCCCATAGGAACCGGTGTTGATGACAGTTCCACTGACTCATCGCCAGTGTAGAATCCACGATAGGTAGAACGCATAGACGATGGTGGAAATTGCGAACAAGGTTTATTTCGCTATAATTCCAATACTCCTTAACACCCCTAAGAGTGTCCTTCTCTGACCTGCACAAGGCCGGGGTTTTGAGACAGCGAGGGCTCTCCTTGTAGAGGGGAGGCCCCACCCTCTTAAAAGGGAAGTCTCTCTCCCCGCACCCCCCTTTCTTAAAGGGGAGGTTCATATTCCGAGAGGTCATGAAAAATTGTATTGCCCTGATCCTGAGACCTCCTTTGGGGTTACAACAGAGCTGCTCTCTGTCTCCGAGCTCCAAGCTGTATCTTTGAACACCTCCCTATGTGTCTGAGCACCTCGTTGTATCTTTGAGCTCCTCTGTCTGTGTCTTAACTCTCCGTTGTGTCTCTGAGATCCTCTGTGTCCCTCAGCACTTCTCAGTGTCCTTTACTCTAAGCATTTGATGAAACTTTATTTTGAAACAAAAATAGAACTTGCTACTGTGGTGCAACAGAGCCAAGGAGAATTGCTGCATTTATAGCAGCTCTGAGATCTTTAACTGCAGGAATAGGGAGGTGTTCAATACGGTCACTATTTGGGAAATCTGTGTGTGGAGAGTTTCAATATTTCCTGTACTATTGATAGGATTGGGGTCTGCGTGGAGGTGGCCCAAATGGTCACATTCTGAGATCAACTGGAAGCTAATTGCTGTAAGAAGTTTCCACAGACAGGCAGCTGTTAGTGACTATCTGGCTCCTATCCTTGGCAAGAGGCCAGTCATTAAGGTCATAGAAAGGCAGAGGAAAGTATGGGACTGGATTCTCCGTTCCTGAGACTGTGTTGACACCGGCACAGGATTTGTGGAATTCCACCACAGCAAAACTGGTGCCGCACATGGACCGATCCAGCTACTGCTGAGGGTCTCGCACAGGCTCCACGTGGAACACAATCGATTCCAGTGAGAAACGGGGCCGGATTCACCGGGTCCGTGATTGACACTCAAGGGGCTGACAAGCTGCAGCCCCATATACACACTGCACTCCCCACACACACCGTCCCAGCCTCACACACACTGCACTCCCCACACACACCATCCCAGCCTCACACACACTGCACTCCCCACACACACTGCACTCCCCACACACACTGCACTCCCCACACACACCATCCCAGCCTCACACACACTGCACTCCCCACACACACCATCCCAGCCTCACACACACTGCACTCCCCGCACACACTGCACTCCCCACACACACTGCACTCCCCACACACACCATCCCAGCCTCACACACACTGCACTCCCCACACACACCATCCCAGCCTCACACACACTGCACTCCCCGCACACACCATCCCAGCCTCACACACACTGCACTCCCCACACACACCATCCCAGCCTCACACACACTGCACCCCCCGCACACACCATCCCAGCCTCACACACACTGCACTCCCCAGACACACCATCCCAGCCTCACACACACTGCACTCCCCACACACACCATCCCAGCCTCACACACACTGCACTCCCCACACACACCATCCCAGCCTCACACACACTGCACTCCCCACACACACCATCCCAGCCTCTCACACACTGCACTCCCCACACACACTGCACTCCCCACACACACCATCCCAGCCTCACACACACTGCACTCCCCACACACACCATCCCAGCCTCACACACACTGCACTCCCCACACACACTGCACTCCCCACACACACTGCACTCCCCACACACACCATCCCAGCCTCACACACACTGCACTCCCCACACACACCATCCCAGCCTCACACACACTGCACTCCCCACACACACTGCACTCCCCACACACACCATCCCAGCCCCACACACACTGCACTCCCCACACACACTGCACTCCCCATACACACCATCCCAACCTCACACACACTGCACTCCCCACACACACTGCATTCCCCACACACACTGCACTCCCCACACACACCATCCCAGCCCCACACACACTGCACTCCCCACACACACCATCCCAGCCTCACACACACTGCACTCCCCACACACAACCATCCCAGCCTCACACACACTGCACTCCCCGCACACACCATCCCAGCCTCACACACACTGCACTCCCCACACACACCATCCCAGCCTCACACACACTGCACTCCCCACACACACCATCCCAGCCTCACACACACTGCACTCCCCACACACACCATCCCAGCCTCACACACACTGCACTCCCTACACACACCATCCCAGCCTCACACACACTGCACTCCCCACACACACCATCCCAGCCTCACACACACTGCACTCCCCACACACACTGCACTCCCCGCACACACTGCACTCCCCGCACACACTGCACTCCCCCCACACACACCATCCCAGCCTCACACACACTGCACTCCCCACACACACCATCCCAGCCTCACACACACTGCACTCCCCACACACACCATCCCAGCCTGACACACACTGCACTCCCCACACACACTGCACTCCCCACACACACTGCACTCCCCACACACACCATCCCAGCCTCACACACACTGCACTCCCCACACACACTGCACTCCCCACACACACCATCCCAGCCTCACACACACTGCACTCCCCACACACACTGCACTCCCCACACACACCATCCCAGCCTCACACACACTGCACTCCCCACACACACCATCCCAGCCTCACACACACTGCACTCCCCACACACACCATCCCAGCCTCACACACACTGCACTCCCCATACACACCATCCCAGCCTCACACACACTGCGCTCCCCACACACACTGCACTCCCCACACACACCATCCCAGCCCCACACACACTGCACTCCCCACACACACCATCCCAACCTCACACACACTGCACTCCCCCCACACACTGCACTCCCCACACACACTGCACTCCCCACACACACTGCACTCCCCACACACACTGCACTCCCCACACACACCATCCCAGCCTCACACACACTGCACTCCCCACACACACTGCACTCCCCACACACACTGCACTCCCCGCACACACCATCCCAGCCTCACACACACTGCACTCCCCACACACACTGCACTCCCCACACACACCATCCCAGCCTCACACACACTGCACTCCCCATACACACCATCCCAGCCTCACACACACTGCACTCCCCACACACACCATCCCAGCCTCACACACACTGCACTCCCCACACACACCATCCCAGCCTCACACACACTGCACTCCCCACACACACTGCACTCCCCACACACACCATCCCAGCCTCACACACACTGCACTCCCCACACACACTGCACTCCCCACACACACTGCACTCCCCACACACACCATCCCAGCCTCACACACACTGCACTCCCCACACACACTGCACTCCCCACACACACCATCCCAGCCTCACACACACTGCACTCCCCACACACACCATCCCAGCCTCACACACACTGCACTCCCCATACACACCATCCCAGCCTCACACACACTGCGCTCCCCACACACACTGCACTCCCCACACACACCATCCCAGCCCCACACACACTGCACTCCCCACACACACCATCCCAACCTCACACACACTGCACTCCCCCCACACACTGCACTCCCCACACACACTGCACTCCCCACACACACTGCACTCCCCACACACACTGCACTCCCCACACACACCATCCCAGCCTCACACACACTGCACTCCCCACACACACTGCACTCCCCACACACACTGCACTCCCCGCACACACCATCCCAGCCTCACACACACTGCACTCCCCACACACACTGCACTCCCCACACACACCATCCCAGCCTCACACACACTGCACTCCCCATACACACCATCCCAGCCTCACACACACTGCACTCCCCACACACACCATCCCAGCCTCACACACACTGCACTCCCCACACACACCATCCCAGCCTCACACACACTGCACTCCCCACACACACTGCACTCCCCACACACACCATCCCAGCCTCACACACACTGCACTCCCCACACACACTGCACTCCCCACACACACTGCACTCCCCACACACACCATCCCAGCCTCACACACACTGCACTCCCCACACACACTGCACTCCCCACACACACCATCCCAGCCTCACACACACTGCACTCCCCACACACACCATCCCAGCCCCACACACACTGCACTCCCCACACACACCATCCCAGCCTCACACACACTGCACTCCCCACACACACCATCCCAGACAACAAGATGGCAGCAAGGAGAGGAGAACCACACTTCACCGACACTAAGCTGAAGACCCTCCTGGGTGCGGTGGAGGAGAGGCGGGCTACACTGTACCCTGGCCCGGGAAGGAGGTTGCCAGTCGCTGCCGTTAGCCGTGCCTGGGCGCAGGTGGCAAAGGCCGTCAGCGCCACCAGCAACACTGTCTGAACCGGCCAGCAGGGCCGCCAAAACCTGCACAACCTCCTCAGGGTGGCCAGGGTGAGTAGGCAGCACTGTGCCCCTGGAACCAACCCCCGCCCCACACACCTGTAACTGCACCCCCTCCAACACGGAGGGTGGCCAAACCCCCACACTGCACATCATGTCGGCACCCATACCAGCCGCCATGGCCGGGTGCCCTGCCCACTGAGACCAGCTACCCACCCCTTGGGTGGCATGCGTCGGACTGTCTAACAATGTTGTTTTCTGGTCCCCCCTCACCAGGAGAAAGCCGTTCATAACCGTCGGGGGCCAGAGAAAACTGGGCAGGACCGCTAGACCTGCGGCCCCGTCACCGGGGCAGAGCAGCGGGCCCTGGGCGGCCCCGTCACCGGGGCAGAGCAGCGGGCCCTGGGCGCCCCTTCACCGCGGCAGAGCAGCGGGCCCTGGGCGGCCCCGTCACCGGGGCAGAGCAGCGGGCCCTGCGGCCCCTTCACCCTGGCAGAGCAGCGGGCCCTGGGCGCCCCTTCACCGGGGCAGAGCAGCGGGCCCTGGGCGCCCCTTCACCCTGGCAGAGCAGCGGGCCCTGGGCGCCCCTTCACCCTGGCAGAGCAGCGGGCCCTGGGCGCCCCTTCACCGGGGCAGAGCAGCGGGCCCTGGGCGCCCCTTCACCGGGGCAGAGCAGCGGGCCCTGGGCGCCCCTTCACCGGGGCAGAGCAGCGGGCCCTGGGCGCCCCTTCACCCTGGCAGAGCAGCGGGCCCTGGGCGCCCCTTCACTGGGGCAGAGCAGCGGGCCCTGGGCGCCCCTTCACCGGGGCAGAGCAGCGGGCCCTGGGAGCCCCTTCACCGGGGCAGAGCAGCGGGCCCTGGGCACCCCGTCACCGGGGCAGAGCAGCGGGCCCTGGGCGCCCCTTCACCCTGGCAGAGCAGCGGGCCCTGCGGCCCCTTCACCGGGGCAGAGCAGCGGGCCCTGGGAGCCCCTTCACTGTGACAGAGCAGCGGGCCCTGGGAGCCCCTTCACCGGGGCAGAGCAGCGGGCCCTGGGCGCCCCTTCACCGGGGCAGAGCAGCGGGCCCTGGGCGCCCCTTCACCGGGGCAGAGCAGCGGGCCCTGCGGCCCCTTCACCCTGGCAGAGCAGCGGGCCCTGGGCGCCCCTTCATTGTGGCAGAGCAGCGGGCCCTGGGAGCCCCTTCACCGGGCAGAGCAGCGGGCCCTGGGCGCCCCTTCACTGGGGCAGAGCAGCGGGCCCTGGGCGCCCCTTCACTGGGGCAGAGCAGCGGGCCCTGGGCGCCCCTTCACTGGGGCAGAGCAGCGGGCCCTGGGAGCCCCTTCACCGGGGCAGAGCAGCGGGCCCTGCGGCCCCTTCACCGGGCCAGAGCAGCGGGCCCTGGGCGCCCCTTCACCGGGGCAGAGCAGCGGGCCCTGGGCGCCCCTTCACCCTGGCAGAGCAGCGGGCCCTGGGCGCCCCTTCACCCTGGCAGAGCAGCGGGCCCTGGGCGCCCCTTCACCGGGGCAGAGCAGCGGGCCCTGGGCGCCCCGTCACCGGGGCAGAGCAGCGGGCCCTGGGAGCCCCGTCACCGGGCCAGAGCAGCGGGCCCTGGGCGCCCCGTCACCGGGGCAGAGCAGCGGGCCCTGGGAGCCCCTTCACCGGGGCAGAGCAGCGGGCCCTGGGCGCCCCTTCACCCGGGCAGAGCAGCGGGCCCTGGGCGCCCCTTCACCCTGGCAGAGCAGCGGGCCCTGGGCGCCCCTTCACCGGGGCAGAGCAGCGGGCCCTGGGCGCCCCGTCACCGGGGCAGAGCAGCGGGCCCTGGGCGCCCCGTCACCGGGCCAGAGCAGCGGGCCCTGGGCGCCCCTTCACTGGGGCAGAGCAGCGGGCCCTGGGCGCCCCTTCACCGGGGCAGAGCAGCGGGCCCTGGGCACCCCTTCACCGGGGCAGAGCAGCGGGCCCTGGGCGCCCCTTCACCGGGGCAGAGCAGCGGGCCCTGGGCGCCCCGTCACCGGGGCAGAGCAGCGGGCCCTGGGCGTGGTCGGCAACCCAGAGGAAAGGGAGGTCGCCGGGGTGGAGGTTGGCTGCAGTTGAAGAAGTGAGACATCGCCGAGTTGCGGTTCCCGGCGACACCCCAGGGACTAGCTGCCGTCCAGATGGGTTTCGGGATTCTGGGACAGACAGTGCCATCGATTGTGGAGATGCAGTCACAGAGCGAGAGACTACATGAGGGGTTGTCGGCGAGCATCCAGGTGTCCAGGAATCCAATCATTCACAGGGGTAGGAGGTGGTGCCAATCATATGTCCCACAAAGGCCAACACCTCATGGGTGGCATCCGCAGTGGAGGCATTGGGGGCGAGGGTTGGGGCTATGGATCAGCGTGTCCAAGGACTGGGGCATTCTCTGCAGGTGCCGGCCGAGGCCCAGGACCGAGCTGCCCTCTCACAGGCAGCCATATGCTACAGCCACCTGGACATTGCAGCGGCGCTTCTCAGCATGGCCCAGTCACAGCGGGAGGTGGCCCAGTCCCAGCGGGAGATGGCCCAGTCCCAGAGGGAGAGG
This sequence comes from Scyliorhinus canicula, assembly GCF_902713615.1. NCBI lineage: Eukaryota > Metazoa > Chordata > Chondrichthyes > Carcharhiniformes > Scyliorhinidae > Scyliorhinus > Scyliorhinus canicula. The sequence continues at coordinate 2,237,547 of NC_052163.1, forward strand.
CCCAGTCTCAGAGGGAGATGGCCCAGTCCCAGAGGGAGCTGGCCCAGTCTCAGAGTGAGATGGCCCAGTCCCAGAGGGAGGTGGCCCAGTCCCAGAGGGAGGTGGCCCAGTCACAGCGGGAGCTGGCCCAGTCCCAGAGGGAGAGGCCCAGTCCCAGCGGGAGATGGCCCAGTCCCAGAGGGAGAGGCCCAGTCTCAGAGGGAGATGGCCCAGTCCCAGAGGGAGCTGGCCCAGTCTCAGAGTGAGATGGCCCAGTCCCAGAGGGAGGTGGCCCAGTCCCAGAGGGAGCTGGCCCAGTCTCAGAGGGAGATGGCCCAGTCCCAGAGGGAGATGGCCCAGTCTCAGAGGGAGAGGCCCAGTCCCAGAGGGAGATGGCCCAGTCTCAGAGGGAGATGGCCCAGTCCCAGAGGGAGATGGCCCAGTCTCAGAGGGAGAGGCCCAGTCCCAGACAGAGATGGCCCAGTCTCAGAGGGAGATGGCCCAGTCCCAGAGGGAGATGGCCCAGTCCCAGAGGGAGATGGCCCAGTCCCAGAGGGAGATGGCCCAGTCTCAGAGGGAGATGGCCCAGTCCCAGAGGGAGGTGGCCCAGTCACAGCGGGAGATGGCCCAGTCTCAGAGGGAGGTGGCCCAGTCACAGCGGGAGATGGCCCAGTCTCAGAGGGAGATGGCGCAGTCCCAGAGGGAGAGGCCCAGTCCCAGAGGGAGAGGCCCAGTCCCAGAGGGAGATGGCCCAGTCCCAGAGGGAGGTGGCCCAGTCCCAGAGGGAGATGGCCCAGTCTCAGAGGGAGAGGCCCAGTCCCAGAGGGAGATGGCCCAGTCCCAGAGGGAGATGGCCCAGTCCCAGAGGGAGATGGCCCAGTCCCAGAGGGAGATGGCCCAGTCCCAGAGGGAGAGGCCCAGTCTCAGAGGGAGAGGCCCAGTCTCAGAGGGAGAGGCCCAGTCCCAGAGGGAGAGGCCCAGTCCCAGAGGGAGATGGCCCAGTCCCAGAGGGAGGTGGCCCAGTCCCAGAGGGAGATGGCGCAGTCCCAGAGGGAGATGGCGCAGTCCCAGAGGGAGAGGCCCAGTCCCAGAGGGAGATGGCCCAGTCTCAGAGGGAGATGGCGCAGTCCCAGAGGGAGATGGCCCAGTCCCAGAGGGAGAGGCCCAGTCCCAGAGGGAGAGGCCCAGTCCCAGAGGGAGATGGCCCATTCCCAGTGGGAGATGGCCCAGTCCCAGAGGGAGATGGCCCAGTCTCAGAGGGAGAGGCCCAGTCCCAGAGGGAGATGGCCCTGTCACAGCGGGAGCTGGCCCAGTCCCAGAGGGAGAGGCCCAGTCCCCAGAGGGAGATGGCCCAGTCCCAGAGGGAGAGGCCCAGTCCCAGAGGGAGAGGCCCAGTCCCAGAGGGAGCTGGCCCAGTCCCAGAGGGAGGTGGCCCAGTCCCAGAGGGAGCTGGCCCAGTCTCAGCGGGAGCTGGCCCAGTCCCAGAGGGAGGTGGCCCAGTCCCAGAGGGAGCTGGCCCAGTCTCAGCGGGCCATGGCTGAGAGCGGCGGTGGCATTGCCCAGGCGCTGGCCGGAGTGGCCCAGTCTCAGCGGGCCATGGCTGAGAGCGGCGGTGGCATTGCCCAGGCGCAGACACAGAGGGAGGGGGCCCAATCCCAAAGGGCGATGGCTCAATCACTGGCTGATGTGACACAGACCCAGAAGATGGTGGCACAGTCAATGGGTGATGTGGTGCAGTCCCAGATGGCGATGGTCCAGTCCCTGCTCTCCATGACCGCGAGCATGCAGACTGGAGCGAGCCTCCAGGACTGGCAGCGCTAGGTGGCGGGGGAGCCTCAGTGGATGGCTCCGCTTGCACCCCTGTCCCATGGAGTAGTCTGGGGGCCATCGGGAATCCCGAGGGATGAGGAAGTGTTGGGGCCCGTGCCGGTGCCTCCCACAGGGGAACACTACAGCACCTCAAACTCCCCCCTCCTGTATCTGGCTCATCTGGTGGGCAATGGACAGAACAAGGCGGCACCAGGCCACCGGGGACCTCCGAGGAGCAGCCGGGCCCATCCTGGCTGGGCCGCCCCAGGAGATGTGCGCCAACGGGGACCCAGGTCATAGGGCAGGAGTCAGAGCAGACCAACTCCGCTTCTGCTTTACCGTATGGAGATCCACCTGGACATAGCGTTAGGGCCCGTAAGGCCAGAAAGTTAGAAACTAGTTAAATTGGTATGGGTGCGACTTCCGGTGATGGTGGGCAGGAGGCGGCCGCACAACGGAGTGCTCCCGTTCGGAACGGCATTTCCGGGGCTTTAACCCCGGTCCCAGGCTCCACGGAGGCGGCAAAGGCACGGAGAAGGCACAGAGGAGGCACGGAGGAGGCACAGCAGAAGAAGATGTCAAGGGTCAGTAAGAAATCGGCCATTAAAAAAGCAGCTGAGGACCCGTCGTGGAGTGGAGAGGTCACCACGGGGTCACCAGGGAAAAAGGAGGCTGGAGCACCGGGGAGGCTGGAGCCCCACGGGAGGCTGGAGCCCCAGGGGAGGCTGGAGCCCCAGGGGAGGCTGGAGCACCAGGGGAGGCTGGAGCCCCAGGGGAGGCTGGAGCACCAGGGGAGGCTGGAGCACCAGGGGAGGCTGGAGCACCAGGGGAGGCTGGAGCCCCAGGGGAGGCTGGAGCCCCAGGGGAGGCTGGAGCCCCAGGGGAGGCTGGAGCACCAGGGGAGGCTGGAGCCCCAGGGGAGGCTGGAGCCCCAGGGGAGGCTGGAGCACCAGGGGAGGCTGGAGCACCAGGGGAGGCTGGAGCCCCAGGGGAGGCCGCATTGCTTACGGCTGAAGAAATAACCACGGTGATGGCTGCAGAATTCGAAAGACAGTTTACAAAGCACTTGGAGGCGATGAGGAAGGAGGTGAGGGAGGTTTTGAGTGTGCTGGTGGAGCAGGCGATTTCCCCGGTGAGGATGGCGGTGACGAGCGCAGTGGCAGAGGTGCGGAAGCAAGGGGAGGCGCTGAAGGAAGTGGAGGAGACATTATTGCAGCACGGTGATCAACTTACCTCGATGGGGAAGGAGATGCGGAAGGCGATGGAGGTGAACAAGGATCTGCGAGGAAAATTGGAAAACCTGGAAAACAGATCCAGGCGACAGAATTTGAGGATTGTGGGGCTGCCCGAAGGAGTTGAAGGGCCGAGGCCGACTGAGTATTTTGCTGCGATGCTGGTGAAACTATTGAGGGAGGATCCCTCCCGGTATGAACTGGATTGGGCTCATCGGTCGGGGAGGCCTGTACCAAAGGCGAGTGAGCCGCCAAGAGTAGTGACTCTGTGCTTCCATAGGTACAGTGTGAAGGAGAAGGTCCTGTGCTGGGCCAAGCAGAAGCGGGTGGTGCAGTGGGCTGGAGCTGGTACACGCGTGTACCAGGACTTTACGTTGGAGCTGGTGAGGAGGCGGGCTGCCTTCAACCGGGTGAAGAGGGCACTGTACATTAGCAAGGTGCAGTGCGGCATTGTATATCCAGCGAAGCTGAGGGTGACTTACAAGCTCAAGGACTTTTATTTTGGAACAGCGGAGGCAGCGGAGGAGTTTGCGAAAGCAGAAGGACTGTGGCAGAACTGAGAAACTGAGAAATGGCCATGTGTCAATGTAACATCAGGACTGTATTTTCTTCTTTTTTGTCTCTTCTTTTTTGTTTCACTGCGTGCGGGTGTATGGGCTAAAGGAGCCGGTGTTGTATATATTTGGACAAGGGAAGTGATGGGACTTTCACTCGAAGTGAGGGCTCTATGGGGTGTAGGTGGATATGCGGGGCGTGTGTGCTAAAAGGGGATTTCTGGGCTTTCCTGGGGCCTGGCAAGGGGGAAAGGGACACGGGCGGGGGGCCTCCACGCTGGCCGGTTTAAGCCGGCCAGTGAACGGGAGTGAGGTGGGGGGAGGGGCTGCGGCCATCGGAGCCTGGCAGAACAGGGTCCGAGTGGTCTAGCCTGGGTGGAAATTTGGGGGCAAGGAACCGAGGTTGGGGGGAGGAGTTTTACAAGAGGCAGTGGGCGGGAGGAGTTGGAGGGGAGGGGATGAGGGGTGTGTTTACAACTCTTGGGTATCATGTACGGTACTCTTTCAGAGGTTGGATGGCGTTGAGTGTGGTGGTGGTGGGGTGGGGGGGGGGGGGGGGAGTGGGCTCTATGGTGACCATGGGCGGTCCCGGACTCCTTTTTTTCCCTTTGTTTTTTGTTTCCACCGTGGGAGGGTTTGTTTTATTGGATGCATGTATTGACAGGTGGGCCGTTGTTTTGTGGAGGGGGATGGGATTGTTGTTATTGTGAAGGGGATTGATTTTGTATTTGTTACCGTTTACTGTTTGTGGGTGGGGTGTGAATTTTGGAGGAAAATATGAAAATGGAGAATAAAAACATGTTGGTATGGGTGCAGGGCACAGTTTAGTTACAGAGGCTAAAGCACAGACTATATATTTGTCCACATTAAATACCTGTTGCCACCGTTACAACTGCCTCGATGCTCTGTCAGTGGGGTGTGAGAGGTGGGCTGGTCTGGGGTGGCCAGAGAGTGGGTGCAGGGGGAGGGGGGGCAATGGGCATACATTGTGGGTGGTCTGGGCTCCCCCACCCCCTTCCTGACCGTCCCCGTCAGTGGCACTGTGTGATGGATTGGCCAGCCCGCATGCAGGGATCACCCAGGTGGATGGTGCAATGTGCTCCGTGGGGAAGAGTCAGACATTGTCAAACGATGAGGAGCACGGAGCCCATCGCAGAGCAGGTTGTCATCATCCTCCATTCCCTGGACCAGACCCAATGTTACTGCCAACCCAGGGCCCCCACCTTGCAGTGCCGCAGGTATGAATCACGGAGGGGGTTGCAGGCGGGGGGGAGGGGGGGGAATGTGTTGTGGTGGGATGCGATGTCCCTGCCCCTGGTCAGGCTCACACGCCCAGTCGGTGAAGCTGTAGGCAATCAGAGAGTCCTATGCAAGTTGGCCCTGGCACACATGCGGCCTCCCGTGCCTGCCTGCCCACCCTCACCCTCCCGTGCCTGCCCACCCTCCCCCTCCCGTGCCTACCTACCCACCCTCACCCTCCCGTGCCTGCCCACCCTCACCCTCCCGTGCCTGCCCACCCTCCCGTGCCTGCCTGCCCACCCTCCCGTGCCTGCCTGCCCACCCTTACCCTCCCGTGCCTGCCCACCCTTACCCTCCCGTGCCTGCCCACCCTCACCCTCCCGTGCCTGCCTGCCCACCCTCCCGTGCCTGCCTGCCCACCCTCCCGTGCCTGCCTGCCCACCCTCACCCTCCCGTGCCTGCCCACCCTCACCCTCCCGTGCCTGCTCACCCTCACCCTCCCGTGCCTGCCTGCCCACCCTTACCCTCCCGTGCCTGCCCACCCTTACCCTCCCGTGCCTGCCCACCCTCACCCTCCCGTGCCTGCCTGCCCACCCTCCCGTGCCTGCCTGCCCACCCTCCCGTGCCTGCCTGCCCACCCTCACCCTCCCGTGCCTGCCCACCCTCACCCTCCCGTGCCTGCTCACCCTCCCGTGCCTGCCCACCCTCACCCTCCCGTGCCTGCCCACCCTCACCCTCCCGTGCCTGCCCACCCTCACCCTCCCGTGCCTGCCCACCCTCACCCTCCCGTGCCTGCCTGCCCACCCTCACCCTCCCCGTGCCTGCCCACCCTCACCCTCCCGTGCCTGCCTGCCCACCCTCACCCTCCCGTGCCTGCCCACCCTCACCCTCCCGTGCCTGCCCACCCTCACCCTCCCGTGCCTGCCCACCCTCACCCTCCCGTGCCTGCCTGCCCACCCTCCCCGTCGGACAAGTCCTGGGCTTCATTCTCCTACTGGCCTCACGGTAGCATGGTGGTTAGCATCAATGCTTCACAGCTCCAGGGTCCCAGGTTCGATTCCCGGCTGGTCACTGTCTGTGTGGAGTCTGCACGTCCTCCCCGTGTGTGCGTGGGTTTCCTCCGGGTGCTCCGGTTTCCTCCCACAGTCCAAAGATGTGCGGGTTAGGTGGATTGGCCATGCTAAATTGCCCGTAGTGTAAGGTTAATGGGGGGATTGTTGGGTTACGGGTATACGGGTTATGTGGGTTTAAGTAGGGTGATCATTGCTCGGCACAACATCGAGGGCCGAAGGGCCTGTTCTGTGCTGTACTGTTCTATGTTCTATGTACTGCAGCATATCACCCCTCTGCTGCGCGATGTTGTGGAGGACGCAGCAAGCCACCATGATACAGGCGATCCTCTCAGCATCATTACCGGAAGGCCCCTCAAGAACAGGCCAGGCACCTGAACCGCATCTTCAAGAAGCTGAAGCACGGCTCGATCATGCCCCTGGTTGTAGCTTGGTCGTCACTGTAGTGGGTCTACACATCGGTTTGTGGCCTCCGTATAGGTGTCATCAGCCATGACCGCAGGGGATAACCCCTATCACCAAGGAGCCAACCCCCCAGCTGAGGGAGGGGTGGCTCGATCATGTCAGGAATCATCACGTGTACCGGGATGAAGGTATCATGCACAAGGTATGGGGCGTAGACGCACATCATGCTCAGCTGATGGGTCACATATCAGCTGCACGTCATCGAGTGTAATCTGTGACATTATCATAAATGTAAATAACTGTAAGGGTTAATGTAATGTCTAAATCAACCACTAGAGGGAGTGAGATAGATAGAGAAATACAGCACAGAACAGGCCCTTCGGCCCACGATATTGCGCCGAACTTTTGTCCTAGGTTAATCATAGAATTTTGGACAATTTTTCATGGCCAATCCACCCAACCTGCACATCTTTGGACTGTGGGAGGAAACCGGAGCACCCGGAGGAAACCCATGCAGACACGGGGAGGATGTGCAGACTCCACACAGACAGTGACCCAAGTGGAAATCGAACTTGGAACCCTGGAGCTGTGAAGCAATTGTGCTATCCACAATGCTACCGTGCTGCCCTTAAGAAGTTAACCAACACTCCATTATTCTACCCTAATCCATGTACCTATCCAATAGCCGCTTGAAGGTCCCTAACGTTTCCGACTCAACTACTTCCACAGGCAGTGCATTCCATGCCCACACTACTCTATGGGTAAAGAACCTACCTCTGACATCCCCTCTATATCTTCCACCATTTATCTTACATTTATGTCCCCTTGTAATGGTATGTTCCACCCGGGGAAAAAGTCTCTGACTGTCTACTCTATCTATTCCCCTAATCATCTTATAAACCTTTATCAAGTCGCCCCTCATCCTTCTCCGTTCTAATGAGAAAAGGCCGAGCACCCTCAACCTTTCCTCGTATGACCTACTCTCCATTCCAGGCAACATCCTGGTAAATCTCCTTTGCACCTTTTCCAAAGCTTCCACATCCTTCCTAAAATGAGGCGACCAGAACTGCTCACAATACTCCAAATGTGGCCTTACCAAGGTTTTGTACAGCTGCATCATCACCTCACAGCTCTTAAATTCAATCCCTCTGCTAATGAACGCTAGCACACAATAGGCCTTCTTCACAGCTCTATCCACTTGAGTGGCAACTTTCAAAGATCTATGAACATAGACCCCAAGATCTCTCTGCTCCTCCACATTGCCAAGAACCCTACCGTTAACCCTGTATTCCGCATTCATATTTGTCCTTCCAAAATGGACAACCTCACACTTGTCAGGGTTAAACTCCATCTGCCACTTCTCAGCCCAGCTCTGCATTCTATCTATGTCTCTTTGAAGCCGACAACAGCCCTCCTCACTATCCACAACTCCACCAATCTTCGTGTCATCTGCAAATTTACTGACCCACCCTTCAACTCCCTCATCCAAGTCGTTAATGAAAATCACAAACAGCAGAGGACCCAGAACTGATCCCTGCGGTACGCCACTGATAACTGGGCTCCAGGTTGAATATTTGCCATCTACCACCACTCTCTGTCTTCTATCGGTTAGCCAGTTTGTTATCCAACTGGCCAAATTTCCCACTATCCCATGCCTCCTTACTTTCTGCATAAGCCTACCATGGGGAACCTTATCAATGCCTTACTAAAATCCATGTACACTACATCCACTGCTTTACCTTCATCCACATGCTTGGTCACTTCCTCAAAGAAGTCAATAAGACTTGTAAGGCAAGACCTACCCCTCACAAATCCGTGCTGACTATCCCTAATCAAGCAGTGCCTTTCCAGATGCTCAGAAATCCTATCCCTCAGTACCCTTTCCATTACTTTGCCTACCACCGAAGTAAGACTAACTGGCCTGTAATTCCCAAGGTTATCCCTATTCCCTTTTTTGAACAGGGGCACGACATTCGCCACTCTCCAATCCTCTGGTACCACCCCTGTTGACAGCGAGGACGAAAAGATCATTGCCAACGGCTCTGCAATTTCATTTCTTGCTTCCCATAGAATCCTTGGATATATCCCGTCAGGCCCGGGGGACTTGTCTATCCTCGCATCTTCCTTCCTGACAAGTATCTCCTCGAGCTTATCAGTCTGTTTCACACTGTCCTCTCCAACAATATGGCCCCTCTCGTTTGTAAATACTGAAGAAAAATACTTGTTCAAGACCGCTCCTATCTCTTCAGACTCAATACACAATCTCCCGCTACTGTCCTTGATCGGACCTACCCTCGCTCTAGTCATTCTCATATTTCTCACATATGTGTAAAAGGCCTTGGGGTTTTCCTTGATCCTACCTGCCAAAGATTTTTCATGCCCTCTCTTAGCTCTCCTAATCCCTTTCTTCAGTTCCCTCCTGGCTATCTTGTATCCCTCCAGCGCCCTGTCTGAACCTTGTTTCTTCAGCCTTACATAAGTCTCCTTCTTCCTCTTAACAAGACATTCAACCTCTCTTGTCAACCATGGTTCCCTCACTCGACCATCTCTTCCCTGCCTGACAGGAACATACATATCAAAGACACGCAGTAACTGTTCCTTGAACAAGTTCCACATTTCACTTGTGTCCTTCCCTGACAGCCTATGTTCCCAACTTCTGCACTTCAATTCTTGTCTGACAGCATTGTATTTACCCTTCCCCCAATTATAAACCTTGCCCTGTTGCACGCACCTATCCCTCTCCATTACTAAAGTGAAAGTCACAGAATTGTGGTCACTACCTCCAAAATGCTCCCCCACTAACAAATCTATCACCTGCTCTGGTTCATTACCAAGTACTAAATCCAATATGGCCTCCCCTCTGGTCGGACAATCTACATACTGTGTTAGAAAAGCTTCCTGGACACACTGCACAAACACTACCCCATCCAAACTATTTGATCTAAAGAGTTTCCACTCAATGTTTGGGAAGTTGAAGTCACCCATGACTACTAACCTGTGACTTCTGCACCTTTCCAAAATCTGTTTCCCAATCTGTTCCTCCACATCTCTGCTGCTATTGGGGGGCCTATAGAAAACTCCCAACAAGGTGACTGCTCCTTTCCGATTTCTGACTTCAACCCATATTACCTCAGTAGGCAGATCCCCCTCGAACTGCCTTTCTGCAGCTGTTATACTATCTCTAATTAACAATGCCCCCCCCCCCCCCCCCCCACCTCTTTTACCATCTATAACCAGGGACTTTCAACAACCATTTCTGCCCCTCTTCTATCCAAGTTTCCGTGATGGCCACCACATCGTAGTCCCAAGTATCGATCCATGCCTTAAGTTTACCCACCTTATTCCTGATGCTTCTTGCATTAAAGTATACACACTTCAACCCATCTCCTTGCCTGCAAGTACTCTCCTTTGTCAGTGTTACCTTCCCCACTGCATCACTACGTGCTTTGGCGTCCTGAATATCGGCTTCCTTAGTTGCTGGACTATAGATCCGGTTCCCATTCCCCTGCCAAATTAGTTTAAACCCTCCCGAAGAGTACTAGAAAACCTCCCCCCCCCCCCCCCCCCCCAGGATATTGGTGCCCCTCTGGTTCAGATCCAACCCGTCCTGCTTGTACAGGTCCCACCTTCCCCAGAATGCGCTCCAATTATCCAAATACCTGAAGCCCTCCCTCCTACACCATTCCTGCAGCCACGTGTTCAACTGCACTCTCTCCCTATTCCTAGCCTCGCTATCACGTGGCACCGGCAACAAACTAGAGATGACAACTCTGTCTGTCCTGGCCTTTAACTTCCAGCCTAACTCCCTAAATTTGTTTATTACCTCCACACCCCTTTTCCTACCTACGTCGTTGGTACCAATGTGCACCACGACTTCTGGCTGCTCACCCTCCCCCTTCAGGATCCTGAAGACACGATCCGAGACATCCCTGGCCCTGGCACCCGGGAGGCAACATACCTTTCGGGAGTCTCGCTCGCGACCACAGAATCTCCTATCTATTCCCCTAACCATTGAATCTCCTATTACTATTGATTTTCTATGCTCCCCCCTTCCCTTCTGAGCCCCAGAGCCAGACTCAGTGCCAGAGACCTGGCCGCTGGGGCCTTCCCCCGGTAGGTCATCCCCCCAACACCATCCAAAACGGTATACTTGTTTTGAAGGGGAATGGCCACGAGGGATCCCTGCACTGTCTGCCTGTTAGTTTTCTTTCCCCTGACTGTAACCCAGCTACTCTTGTCCAGTACCTTTGGTGTGACTACCTCCCTGTAACTCTTCTCGATAACCCCCTCTGCCTCCCGGATGATACGAAGTTCATCCAGCTCCAGCTCCAGTTCCTTAACACGGTCTCTGAGGAGCTGGAGTTGGGTGCACTTCCCGCAGGTATAGTCAGCGGGGACACCAGTGGTATCCCTCACCACCCACATCCTACAGGAGGAGCATGCAACTGCCCTAGCCTCCATCCCCTCTTACTTTACAGAATTAGCTGCCCCGTGGACCAACTGGACCTCCGCCCTCCGACTCTGCTTCCAGTCAGCTGTACTGTAAACCCCTGGCTCCCTTCACGCTCTTTGATAAATATAGGAAATGAAATGTAAGGAGCACCTTACTCCCTCCTCACCTAACTCCCTCAGTCACCAAACTCTCACTGTAGCAGTCAAATGCCACAAGCTCAGCACTCCCTCAGTCACCAAACTCTCACTGTAGCACTCAAATGCAACAAGCTCAGCACTCCCTCAGTCACCAAACTCTCACTGTAGCGCTCAAATGCCACAAGCTCAGCACTCAGTGCAAACAAATATGTGCAAATATATAAGATATCGATGCTAAGCCTTGAAATGAAATGAAATTAAAATTGCTTATTGTCACGAGTAGGCTTCAATGAAGTTACTGTGAAAAGCCCCTAGTCGCCACATTCTGGCGCCTGTTCGGGGAGGCTGGTACGGGAATTGAACCGTGCTGCTGGCCTGCTTTAAAAGCCAGCGATTTAGCCCAGTGAGCTAAAGCAGCCCCTAGTGCAGTGAGAGAAGGAAAGTATCACGCCCAGCCCCTATCCCCAGATTATAAACCTCCATTCTTTGAACTGAGAAACATTATTTTTTAGCTCAGAAACATAAATTAACACACCGCAAGGGGCTTGCAACCTATCCCATTCAGTCTTTTGGTCAATTCACCCCCCCCCCCCCCCCCCCCCCAAAACATTTCTCTCTGACAGTCACAACACTGCTTGGAAATGTATCGCCCAGTGTGCATATTTCAGTGGGACATAGACAGATGGCAATATCTGTGGAGCCTGCGTTAGGCTGCTGGCTGCTTTCAAATTCCCCGAACCTGGAAAGATTCTGAAATGTGAAGCACACACTGAAAATATCCCTTTAGAATGTTTCTGTGAAATCTGATCCTATCACTATCTAAATGTCACCCTGACCAGAGAACAGTGACCAAACCTCCGACCATTACTAAAAAGTAATTAGTATTAACAGTAAATGTTAATAACCTTAGCCTGCAGATTTCACACTCAGCACTCACACAAATAAAACCAGGTGCTGGAGAGCACCTCCTAGAGCTTCCCAAACCACCACCATTGTCCTGGAATTGATATTCCAGTTATGGACATGGGAAATTGAACCATGTCACTGAGTCTTAAATATCATCCAATAGAGTGGGCCAGAGTGGTGAAGGGGCTGTTCATCTTCTAATTGGTGTAGGAAGGCAGAGCATCACAGGATGGACATGTCTGGCAGCCAATGGTAAGTCTGGGAGGTGGGAAATATTGAAGGTTACATGTGGGACAGTCAATAGTGAGTGCGTGGGGGGGGCGGGTGGCTGAACACAGGAGGACCAATGTGATGAAATCTCCAGGATTATTGTCGAGCCAGAGTCAGCAAACCTTACACAACTTGTCTGTCATCCTGTGTAAAGTGAAAAGCCAGGATAACAGTCTCGGGTTACACAGATAGCACAATAGCAGGGATAGGGTAGATCCTTCATCTGACCAGTCCATGTGAAATGCCTTCATTTAAAGATGCTGATTCATCTGCTGACTCTCTCCAGAATTTGCTGTCTATTTTCCTTTTTATTTGTGCCCTTGCAGGTTCCGTGTTTGAGCAGTTTTCAGCACTGCAAAGGTCAGAGGCTGTAGAGTTTGCTTGTCTGCCATGGTTCTGTGCCTGTAGGTTGCTTGGCCACGGAGTTATACAAGGGCAGGTGCTGCAGACTAACAGATAAGAAAGAAGGCAGCAGTAATCAGTCACTTGCTCATCATTGATCTGGACCTCAGCTTTGTTTATCCTGATCTCAGTTCTGAAATGTCACTTGTCCCCCAGCAGCCTCCCCAGCCATTGGGATGTGTGAGCTCGGCATCCTCCTTTGTGTCAGGAAGTGCTGACTGATACTGTCCCTGATAGGCCTCCCTTAACTTTAATCAATCTGCTTTCTTGTTCTGAACGGCCTCCCAGCCAGAGGAAAGTTTCTCTCTATCTACTGAATAAATGAATCCCCGGCTCAATTTAAACTAATTTCAATCACCCCTCAACCTTCAAAACTCAAAGCAATGCCGGCCATGTTTATGCATGTCCTCACAATTTAATTTGGGCTGCACTGTTGCTTCACAGCTCCAGGGTCCCAGGTTTGATTCGCGGCTTGGGTCACTGTCTGTGCGGAGTCTGCACGTTCTCCCCGTGTGTGCGTGGGTTTCCTCCGGGTGCTCCGGTTTCCTCCCACAGTCCAAAGATGTGCAGGTTAGGTGGATTGGCCATGATAAATTGCCCTCAGTGCCCAAAAAGGTTGGGTGGAGTTATTGGGATAGTGTGGGCCTAAATAGGGTGCTCTTTCCAAGGGCTGGTACAGACTTGATGGGGCGAATGGCCTCCTTCCGCACTGTAAATTCTATGATCTATGAACCCATTAAACCCATGCTGTATCATGTTGACTGTCTCCAAAGCCAATCTATCTTTCCTGCGGTAGAGTGCCCAGAACGAAGTCGTTTCCAAATGGGATCTAACCAGAATCACTGTGCCTCAGCTGGTTTTCAATTTATCTTTCTCCAATCTAAACTGGATGACCTCATACGTCCCCCACATTGAAATCCATCTGAACTGAACTGCCATTGTTTTCTTCACAAAGTCTGTCTCTGTCCCTTTGCAACTTCCTGCTCCCATTCACACAACGTACGGCACCGGCTCACAGTGCCATCGGCAAGCATGGATTAAACTCTCTCTATTCCTCCATCCAAGGAATTGTTATATGTGATGGAAAACGAAGGCTCCAGTATCGATCCCTGCGAAACATGACTTGTCTTATCTGTGAATTAGAGAGCATTTTCATTATCTCCACTTTCTGTCTCCTCCTGCCTAATTACTGACCCATGTCACAATGTTACCTCCAATTCCACAAGCTTCAGTTTAGTTAATAATCTCTTGTGCAAAATCTCATTGAATGCCTGGGGACGTCTATGGAGACAATGACCTCAGACATCGCCCTATCCACCATGCTACAAACCTCTTCCAAACATTAACCTACACTTCACTAATTCATGCCGACTCTCCTTTGATAGTTGATATTTATCCAAGAGCTCAGTTATTCTGTCTCTCATGATTGATTCAGGTAACCTCCCCATAATTGATGTTAACTTGAATAGTCTGTACTTACCTGGTAGCCCACTCCTCTCAAATAAAGGATTAACATTTGCAATTTCCCATACCGGCAGCCCCGAACGGGCGCCGGAATGTGGCGACTAGGGGCTTTTCACAGTAACTTCATTTGAAGCCTACTCGTGACAATAAGTGATTTTCATTTCATTTTATTTTTCAATTTTCCAATCCAAAGATATAGTTCTCAAATCTACAAAGTTTTGGAACATTATGAACATCAGCAATTTTCTCACCATTTCTTTAAACATCCTGTAGTCCAAGAAAGTTCTCTTTCTTAAGTCCCATTATTTTCTCCATTTTTAATTGTATTAAGTCCATTAAGTTCTTCCCCTTGACATATTTGTAGCTTTCATTGCAATGCTGGTATTGTCTCCTCTTGCTTTACGTTAAAAACAGATGTACTCTGTCTGTGTGGAGTCTGCACGTCCTCCCCCTGTGTGCGTGGGTTTCCTCCGGGTGCTCCGGTTTCCTCCCACAGTCCAAAGATGTGCGGGTTAGGTGGATTGGCCATGATAAATTGCCCGTAGTGTCCTAATAAAAGTAAGGTTAAGGGGGGGGGTTGTTGGGTTACGGGTATAAGGTGGATATGTGGGTTGAGTAGGGTGATCATGGCTCGGCACAACATTGAGGGCCGAAGGGCCTGTTCTGTGCTGTACTGTTCTATGTTCTACTCATTTAACAAGTCTTCCATTACCTTATTATTCAGTCACCTTGCCTGCATTTTCCTTTAAAAATTAGATGTATACTTGGAATAGACATATAATTAGTAGGCAGTCTAAAATCGGTAAAGAAATAGGGGCTTGTTTAGCTCACTGAGCTAAATCACTGGCTTTTCAAGCAGGCCGGCAGCATCGTTCCATTCCCGTACCAGCCTCCCCGGACAGGCCCCGGAATGTGGCGACTAGGGGCTTTTCACAGTAACTTCATTAAAGCTTACTCGTGACAATAAGCGATTTTCATTTCAAATAGGTTAGTGTGAATGGAGCAATATTTGCTTTTACCAGTCTCTCAATATATTCATAAAAGGTTTATTCTTCGCTTTGAGAGGCAATTTTTAAAATATACAATTATTTTTCAATTTCCTTTTTGCACCTTTCTGTTTTTATTTGTTTTTTATAATCTCACAATCTGTGAATTTCCTCTTTTCCAGGTGCTTATGTAAACCTTCTGTTTAAGCTCAATACTGTCTCCGAGGGCAGGACCTTGCCACAGGCAAACCCTGCGGTAAGTTCCCCTGCGACTGGATGGGTGAGCCAGGCAAAACGCCGTAGACTTTGGCGGGATTTTCCGTGCCCTTCGGCTGACAATGCTGAGCTGCCTCCGCTGCTGGAAAACACGCGACAGTGGGGGGGGGGGGGCTCTGGAAAATCCCGTCACTTTGTTTGTTGATTAACTCTACCAAAGGTACCTTTGTTGTTTAGGGCTATTTGTCTTGTCTTTCTTCCATCCTCGTTGCAAGGATTGGCGGAAATCTGAACCATCTTCCTCTGCTGATTTCTATTCTGTCCCCTCACTGCCTGTCCCATAAGGTGCAGTTTTCCACTCCTGTCAAAGACAATGGATTTCTGAATGGCTCACTACATTTTCCAGCCCCATGCCCTCCATGATAGGGCCATAAAACCTAGTCCATAGAGAGGGTTATGTACTGATTTTGAATGATATCACATACTTGTCTGAATACATACCACTGTTTATCAGGTTAATAGTTCATCCCAGTTACTATTTTATTTCTCATCCCATTGAAGTTAGCAATGCTTAAATTTAAAAACTAAATGTGACTCTCCCTTCAGTCTCAAACAACATTGTGTTGTCTGTTAGGGGCGCACACTGGAAGAGTTAGCATGGCTGCTGGGAATGCATGTTAGCACGTGAATGGTTGCAGGGAATTTTTAACTTTAATTAGTTCTTGGAATGCAAGCATCGATGGCAAGGCCAGCGTTTTATTTCCTATCCCGAATTGGCCATTTCAGAGGTGTCAACCACAATCTGCTTTGGGTGTATTGGCATCACATCCACAAACAGTCTTTTAAAATACTAATGAAACAGCAAGCGATAATGAGCAAATAATGTTTTTAGTTATTTGAGGGATAGATATTGGCTGGGACACTGGGGAGGACACACTGCTCTTCTTTCATATGGGATCATCGACGCCCATCCAATCAGGCAGATTGGACCTCAGTTTAACATCTCGTCTGAAAGACAGCACCTCCAGCAGCCCCAGCACCTCCAGCAGCCCCAGCACCTCCAGCAGCCCCAGCACCTCCAGCAGCCCCAGCACCTCCAGCAGCCCCAGCACCTCCAGCAGCGCAGCCCCAGCACCTCCAGCAGCACAGCGCCAGCACCTCCAGCACCTCCAGCAGCGCCAGCACCTCCAGCAGCGCCAGCAGCGCAGCGCCAGCACCTCCAGCACCTCCAGCAGCGCCAGCACCTCCAGCAGCGCCAGCAGCGCCAGCACCTCCAGCACCTCCAGCAGCGCCAGCAGCGCCAGCAGCGCAGCGCCAGCACCTCCAGCACCTCCAGCAGCGCCAGCACCTCCAGCACCTCCAGCAGCGCCAGCACCTCCAGCAGCGCCAGCACCTCCAGCAGCGCCAGCATCTCCAGCAGCGCCAGCACCTCCAGCAGCTCCAGCACCTCCAGCATCTCCAGCACCTCCAGCAGCGCAGCGCCAGCACCTCCAGCAGCGCCAGCACCTCCAGCACCTCCAGCAGCGCCAGCACATCCAGCACCTCCAGCAGCTCCAGCAGCGCCAGCACCTCCAGCACCTCCAGCAGCTCCAGCACCTCCAGCAGCGCCAGCACCTCCAGCAGCGCCAGCACCTCCAGCAGGGCCAGCACCTCCAGCAGCCCCAGCACCTCCAGCAGCGCCAGCACCTCCAGCAGCTCCAGCAGCGCCAGCATCTCCAGCACCTCCAGCAGCGCAGCGCCAGCACCTCCAGCAGCTCCAGCACCTCCAGCAGCGCCAGCACCTCCAGCACCTCCAGCAGCTCCAGCAGCGCCAGCATCTCCAGCACCTCCAGCACCTCCAGCAGCGCCAGCACCTCCAGCATCTCCAGCAGCGCCAGCACCTCCAGCAGCCCAGCGCCAGCACCTCCAGCACCTCCAGCAGCGCCAGCACCTCCAGCAGCGCCAGCACCTCCAGCATCTCCAGCAGCGCCAGCACCTCCAGCAGCCCAGCGCCAGCATCTCCAGCAGCGCCAGCACCTCCAGCATCTCCAGCAGCGCCAGCACCTCCAGCAGCCCAGCGCCAGCATCTCCAGCAGCGCCAGCACCTCCAGCAGCGCAGCACCAGCACCTCCAGCATCTCCAGCAGCGCCAGCACCTCCAGCAGCCCAGCGCCAGCACCTCCAGCACCTCCAGCAGCGCCAGCACCTCCAGCAGCCCAGCGCCAGCATCTCCAGCACCTCCAGCAGTGCCAGCACCTCCAGCACCTCCAGCAGCGCCAGCACCTCTAGCAGCGCCAGCACCTCCAGCAGCGCCAGCACCTCCAGCAGCCCAGCGCCAGCACCTCCAGCAGCGCCAGCACCTCCAGCAGCTCCAGCACCTCCAGCACCTCCAGCAGCACCAGCACCTCCAGCAGCCCCAGCAGCGCCAGCACCTCCAGCAGCTCCAGCAGCGCCAGCACCTCCAGCACCTCCAGCAGCGCCAGCACCTCCAGCAGCTCCAGCACCTCCAGCACCTCCAGCAGCGCCAGCACCTCCAGCAGCGCCAGCACCTCCAGCAGCGCCAGCATCTCCAGCACCTCCAGCAGCGCCAGCACCTCCAGCACCTCCAGCAGCTCCAGCAGCGCCAGCACCTCCAGCACCTCCAGCAGCACCAGCACCTCCAGCACCTCCAGCACCTCCAGCAGCGCCAGCACCTCCAGCACCTCCAGCAGCTCCAGCACCTCCAGCACCTCCAGCAGCGCCAGCACCTCCAGCAGTTCCAGCACCTCCAGCAGCGCCAGCACCTCCAGCAGCGCCACCACCTCCAGCACCTCCAGCATCGCAGCGCCAGCACCTCCAGCAGCTCCAGCACCTCCAGCAGCTCCAGCACCTCCAGCATCTCCAGCATCGCAGCGCCAGCACCTCCAGCAGCGCCAGCGCCTCCAGCAGCGCCAGCACCTCCAGCAGCGCCAGCGCCTCCAGCAGCGCCAGCACCTCCAGCAGCGCCAGCACCTCCAGCATCTCCAGCATCGCAGCGCCAGCACCTCCAGCACCTCCAGCAGCGCCAGCGCCTCCAGCAGCGCCAGCACCTCCAGCAGCGCCAGCACCTCCAGCAGCTCCAGCACCTCCAGCAGCGCCAGTGTCAACTGTGTTTCTTGGTCTGGCCAAGCCAGGTAAGGTAGATATCCTTCGCCTGAAGGACATTAGTGATGGCTGTTTATGACAATCTGGTTGTTTCACGATCTTATTAATGAGACAAGCATGTATTGTAGAATCATAGGGCGAGATTCTCCGCACTCCCGACGGTGCGGAGAATAGCGTGGCTCGTAACATTTTACGGCCACGCTGTTCCGACGCCCTCCCGCTATTCTCCCCCCCCCCCCCCCACGCCCGACTCCCGATACGAATCGCTGCCGCCGTTTTTTTACGGCGAGCAGCGATTCTCAGCTGTCCGATGGGCCGAGTTCCAAGCCCTTTACGGCTGTTTTTACGAACGGCAAACACACCCGGTCTGGCCGTTCGTAAAAACGGCCGTAAAGTGCCGATTTTTAAAACCATGGCACCGATTGGCACAGCAGTACCACGGCCGTGCCAAGGGTGCCATGGGCCCGCGATCGGTGCCCACCGATCGCGGGCAGCGGGTCCGATGCCCGCGCACTCTTTGTCCCTCCGCTGCCCCGCTGTATCACTTCGCGGGGCGGCTGAGGGGCATCCCGGCCCGCGCATGCGCGGGTTTCGCGCAAATGCGCGATGACGTCATCCGCGCATGCGCGGGTTGGAGTCTTCCAATCCGCGCATGCGCGGCTGACGTCATATGACGCGTCAGCCGGCGCAAACGCTGGCAAGCGGGCTTAACGAAATTTGTTAAGCCCGCGATGCTGGAGTTTACGGCGGCGGCATACTAGCCCCGACCGGGGACCAGAATCGGTTCCCGGTCGGGAATGGGGGGGCTGGCGTCAAACCCGCCCGGATTTGACGCCAGCCTTACGATTTCTGGGAGAATCGCGCCCATAGAATCCCCACAGTCCAGAAGGAGGCCATTTGGGCCATCGAGTCTGCACAGTCCCTCCGAAAGACTACTCTACCTAGGCCCACTCCCTCAAACTATCGCCTGAACTCAGTAACCCCACCTAACCTTTGAGACAGAGGGAGAATTCAGAATGGCCAATCCACCTAACCTGCTCGTCTTTCGGGACTTGTGGGAGGAAACTGGAGCACCCAGAGGAAACCCACGCAGACACGGGGAGAACGTGCAGACTCCGCACAGACAGTGACCCACGCCAGGAATCGAACCCGGGACCCTGGAGCTGTGAAGCAACAGGACTAGCCATTGTGCTACCGTGCCATTCACATCACCCGCATAGGACTGTGTCCAGTGTTACAGACACCTGGGAGGTTTGGCACTTGAGGAGGGGACAGGCTGGAGAGAGGGGCCGATTTCCAGTCTTTGGGCCAGGGCAGACTGCACAGCTCGGTCAGCTGGCCTCTGGCCAGGCTGCCCCGCCCAGGGGAGGGCCGCGCGCAGGCGTAGTATCGTCAGGAGTCGGCTTCAGTGAGGTTACTGTGAAAACCCTTCGTCGCCACATTCCAGCGCCTGTTCGGAGAGGCTGCAACTTACAGCAGCCCTTCAGCAGGGCCGCACGCCCAGGGGCGGGAACGCGGACGGGGGGGGGGGGGGGGCGAGGCACGCACAGGGGGTGGGAGCGCGCACGGGGGGGGGGGGGGGAGGTACGCACAGAGGACGGAATTGGGCACGGGGGGAATGGGCGCGGGGGGGGCGAGGTGCGGGCACGGGAGGGCGAGGTGCGCACAGGGGGCGGGAGCGGCCCCAGGGGGTGGAGCGGGCACGGGGGGGCGAGGTGCGGGCACGGGGGGGCGAGGTGCACACGGGGCGAGGTGCGGGCACGGGGGGGCGAGGTGCGGGCATGGGGGGGCGAGGTGCGGGCACGGGGGGGCGAGGGGCGGGCACGGGGGGCGAGGTGCGGGCACAGGGGCGAGGTGCGGGTACAGGGGGGCGAGGTGCGGGCACGGGGTGAGGTACGGGCACGGGGGGAGCGGGCACGGGGGGGGGGCGAGGTGCGGGCACGGGGGGGCGAGGTGCGGGCACGGGGGTGAGGTGCGGGCACGGGGGGAGCGGGCATGGGGGGGCGAGGTGCGGGCACGGGGGAGCGGGCACGGGGGGTGCGGGCACGGGGGGGGCGAGGTGCGGGCACGGGGGCGAGGTGCGGGCACGGGGGGTGCGGGCACGGGGGGAGCGGGCACGGGGGGGCGAGGTGCGGGCACGGGGGGTGCGGGCACGGGGGCGAGGTGCGGGCACGGGGGGTGCGGGCACGGGGGTGAGGTGCAGGTACGGGGGGTGCGGGCACGGGGGGAGCGGGCACGGGGGGTGCGGGCACGGGGGGAGCGGGCACGGGGGAGTGAGGTGCGGGCACGGGGGCGAGGTGCGGGCACGGGGGGTGCGGGCACAGGGGGTGCGGGCACGGGGGTGAGGTGCGGGCACGGGGGGTGCGGGCACGGGGGGTGCGGGCACAGGGGGTGCGGGCACGGGGGTGAGGTGCAGGCACAGGGGGTGCGGGCACGGGGGGAGCGGGCACGGGGGTGAGGTGCGGGCACAGGGGGTGCGGGCACGGGGGTGAGGTGCAGGCACAGGGGGTGCGGGCACGGGGGTGAGGTGCAGGCACGGGGGTGCGGGCACAGGGGTGAGGTGCGGGCACGGGGGGTGCGGGCACAGGGGGTGCGGGCACGGGGGTGAGGTGCGGGCATGGGGGGAGCGGGCACGGGGGCTGCGGGCACGGGGCGAGCGGGCACAGGG